>NC_051185.1:65403541-65623540 GCF_013339695.2 Rhipicephalus sanguineus | reverse complement strand
GCTCCAGCCCCCCCAACCCCCCACTGGCCCCGACGTCAGCACAGAACTGGAGCGACAGCGGCTTTTGAGGCACTGCAGGCTTGAAGAACCGAAGTGCTGCCAAGAAGCCGCTCCTTTCCAATGAGGCGATGGCGAAGACTCGCGTTCGCTCAAGCCCAGGGCTTAAAGTCAGGGGGGGATCGCCCCCCCCCCCTTTTCCATTTTAAGGAGGGGCTGGTATGTGTGTATGTAGGTACGAGGGGCGTTCAATAAAGATTTCCCCTGACTCACTTCTATATATTGCAGGATGCTGAAACTGCGCATGTGTAATGACATAGCCTCATAGGTCACTGTAGGTTACGTGCCAATGTGCAACTCTAACTAATAACGGTCTATCTTTTAGAGGTGCTGAAGTAGTGTGAGGTGTGATAATGGATGCAGTGGAACACAGAGCAGCCTCTAACTTGTGGTGGTGTCGACGCTCAGCACCACCGCGGTTCGAGCACTGGGAGCTTCATGCAGGTTGCGCGTCCTCGTTCGTCCCGCGCCCGTGTACCGTTCGAACTGCTGCGCGCGAGAACTCGGCGTGTCACCGCGAAGGGACGGCGAGCCGTCGCGCGCAGCGAGGGAGACCCTAGGCGACACTCTCCAAATCAGTGATTTATTACGGGGGATTTTAATACAAGAGAACAATAATTCGTTACAACCAATCGCACGTAAGATAGTTACACAGGACACCAATCAGCTAATACAAATGTTTCCAAATTTGGCCGCGAATGGCACACCCACAAAACGAACAAAGAAAGAAAGAACCAGGTTTGGAGAGCCGACCTACCCTTCGGCCAGCGCTCCCGCGATCTCGCACCCCAGAGCAGAAGACACAGAACAGATAAAGCAACACTTAAAAGGAACATACGGTGCACGATCGCGAGGCGCTGCCTCGGGACTTCCCACGCGTACGGAGATTGCCCTAACCCTCGCGACCAGGCCCAGTGGTCATCGCGAGAGTGCGCAGCATAGCCGCGAGGGACCTTTTTCCCGAGCGGCGTGTCAAAGCTCGCCATTGCGAGCTGCGACGTGCTTCGCGGAACCCCTTTGTGTATTCCGTCCGCCTGCGGGGACCCTTTGCTCCCCGCGCCCCCGGGAGCGGACGCTGTACTGTGTGTGTTGGGGTGCCGCCGAAGGCAAATAAAGTGTTTGTGTGTGTGTTATCTCGAACGCTGTGTTTATGCCGCGCGGCGCTCGACGCCTTGCTAGCTGAGCGCGCGCGGAGCGGTGCGCTAAACTAAGCAGGCGACGGTAGACGCGGCCCTGTGGCTCGCTAAGCCTGAACCCGCGGTAGTCTTCGGCTCCGGTGAGCATCGAGGCTACCACACTGGCGCCCAACGTGGGGCGCCAGAATGTGGTGGTGTCGACGCTCAGCACCACCGCGGGTTCGAGCACTGGGAGCTTCATGCAGGTTGCCGCGTCCTCGTTCGTCCCGCGCCCGTGTACCGTTCGAACTGCTGCGCGCGAGAACTCGGCGTGTCACCGCGAAGGGACGGCGAGCCGTCGCGCGCAGCGAGGGAGACCCTAGGCGACACTCTCCAAATCAGTGATTTATTACGGGGGATTTTAATACAAGAGAACAATAATTCGTTACAACCAATCGCACGTAAGATAGTTACACAGGACACCAATCAGCTAATACAATTGTTACCAAATGTGGCCGCGAATGGCACACCCACAAGACGAACAAAGAAAGAAAGAACCAGGTTTGGAGAGCCGACCTACCCTTCGGCCAGCGCTCCCGCGATCTCGCACCCCAGAGCAGAAGACACAGAACAGATAAAGCAACACTTAAAAGGAACATACGGTGCACGATCGCGATGCGCTGCCTTGGGACTTCGAGACCGCGGAGGGTAGCGCGCGCCCGCTGAGGCCGGAGCCCCGACAAAACGACGTAACCGCCGGCCGGCGGCGAAGAACAAAGAACAAAGGATCGCCGCCGGCCGGAGCGGCCAAAACGCGTACGCACCCTTCGAGGTCCCCAAGTGGTCTCTCTCGAACCTCGGCGCTCGCCCGCCGCTTCTAGGCGAGCGCGAGCAAGGTCTAAATCCCGCCAAAATTGGGCCAATCGGCCACCGTGTTTAACCTTCGAGGGCAGGGTGTCAGCAAAGTGACAGCGATTTATGACTAGCTGCCACCCGTCCGGTCGAGAGGAGAGGGACACAAGATTTCTCCAAGGAAAGATGGCGTCGAGCCACTGGCGCGGACGCCTGAATTCCCACAAACTGTCTATCATTTAGAGGTGCTGAAGTAGTGTGAGGTGTGATAATGGATGCAGTGGAACACATAGCAGCCGTCATGTTCCTAAGGCCGCACTCCAAGGGAGACGTTCGATGATATAAAAGAGGTTTATGGGGAGGATTCCCCGACATATGATGTAGTCAAGAACTGGCATTGTCAATTCAAATACGGTAGGACTTCGGTGGAAACGGCTCTGCTTGCAGGGCTACCCCACTCCGCTATCGATTAACACACCATCCAGCAGGTGGAGACCGCCATTTTGGAAAATCGCCGCGTAACCGTTCGAGACCTAGCCCAAAATGTCAAGATTAGTGTGGGGTCCATGGCAAAAATCATTCAGGACCATCTTCATATGCGTAAGGTATCCGCACGCTGGGTTCCCCGGCTACTCACACCTTTCCAAAAGCAGGAATGAGTCGAATGCTCCCAGGCTCTTTTGACCACGTGCCATGGAAACCAGCAGGACTTTTTCAACAGACTGATTACACAGGATGAATGCTGTGTCCATCACTGTGATCCGGAGACTAAAGTCCAGCCGATGCAATGGAAGCGCTTGGAGTCACCGCCTCCAAAGAAGACACGCAACCAGCCCTCAGCGGGCAACGTCATGCTCACAGTCATTTAAGACCATCACGGAGTAGTGTTGATGGATTTCCTAGGAAAGGGTGCCACGATTACTGGGGCATACTATGCTTCACTGCTGCGGAAATTGCGGGAGGCCATCAAAAGCAAGAGACGTCGCATGCTCACCAAAGGTGTGCGCCTTCTGCAAGACAATGGCCCAGTTCACAACTCACATGTTGCCCAGATCTTTATTGAACGCCCCTCGTATAAAGGTCCCCGCCCACTGAGGGCCCCCCTCCAATGAAGGTAGACTTTAAGCCCATCTGCACTGGACTGCAGATGACTGGCAAAATGTTGTGTTCACGGACGAATCCACGTTTTGCACTCAGTGGAGCCAAATGCAGAAGGTCTGCCGACCACACCTCATGAGATGCGTATTCATAGGCGTGCGCAGGGTTCCCCATCAGGGGGGGGGGCAAAGGTTCATCGCCGCCCCCCCCCACCCTACTAAGTCAATGTCCGGGGCAGATTTTGCGCCCCCCCCTTCTTAGGTGACCAGAAGGGTCAATGTACGTGGGGCAGATTTTGCGCCCCCCCCCCCTCTCAGGTGATTAGGGGGGGCGCCCCCCCCCCGCCCCCCCTGTGCGCACGCCTATGTGCGTATTACAGCTAAGTTTTTATCGGACATTATTCCCGACGTTGTCCCATTTTTCTCACTGTATGTTTTCAGTGGTCTGTTAATTTTAAATGAGATATACACACGCACGTGCATCGAAAACTACCACCATGCTTTATCGAAGTAATCGCTCTGATGTTTTCCAGGTACGACTTCCTCTGCGTTCAGCAAGTGAGGACCAGTGGGCGCAAGAGCGTGAATGTTTGGGGCGTGGTAATCAAGGATGGCCTTGGATCTCTGCGAAGGATTGACGGAGGAATGTGCAGTGAAGCATATATAGAAATAATAAATCAAGTTCTTCTTCCCTCTGAGCTAAATGGTCCTTCCGGCTAGATACTGGCTGCAGCATGACTTGTCGCACGCCGTGCGAGCGCACCTGGAAGAACTCGGCGTCATGACACTATAGATTGGCCACCATTAGGAGCAGATGTTAATATTATTGAGGACATTTGGGGTATCACGAAATTCAGTCTATCAAAGAAGCAGCTCCACTGCGCTAGTTGTGATGGATTATGGGCAGCCGTTTAAGAACCATGCATGGGTAACCCTGAAAACTGAACCTGACATTGTTCAAGCACTGGCGCCCTGCCGCGTCGTCTCTCAGAGGTTGTCGCATCTGTTGAAGGTTTTGTTCATCATACTGTGACCATAAAGACCACAGAGGGAAACATTCTCTAAGTTCTTTTTTTTTTTCGGTAAACAACAGAATAAAGTAGTATTTGTCACGACAGAAGTGTCTTCATCAATACTTCTTCGCTTAGAAAAAGCGAAATCGTACATTTTCAAGATCAACTGAGGTGCGCTATTACGTCCATATTCTTCGTGGAAACAAGCATAACTAAATAAATTGAACAAACAACGCAAGGGATAAAAAAGTTTAATGAGCTCTGTGGGCGCCTGTCGACACCTCGAGGCTGCTCATGGCTTTAGGCGTTCAGAGAAACAAGCCTGAAGGAAGAGTGCAGCTGGGTGGCCTTCTTTGCTTCTCTTTATTTTTCTTTCATCTTATAAATGCGAAGAATTTCTTGGCGAACCAAAGGCACACTTTGAGCGTTTCTATCTATCTATCTATCTATCTATCTATCTATCTATCTATCTATCTATCTATCTATCTATCTATCTATCTATCTATCTATCTATCTATCTATCTATCTATCTATCTATCTATCTATCTATCTATCTATCTATCTATCTATCTATCATCCATCCATCCATCCATCCATCCATCCATCCATCCATCCATCCATCATCCATCCATCATCATCTATCTATCTATCTATCTATCTATCTATCTATCTATCTATCTATCTATCTATCTATCTATCTATCTATCTATCTATCTATCTATCTATCTATCTATCTATCTAGATACGCAGATTAGGGTGGCATTCTAGCCACCCTACGCAGATAGAAACGCTCAAAGTGCCAAAGGTTCGCTAAGAAATGCTTCGCATTTAAAAATCACGATTTAACGAGGAATCAAACTCAAGCATTCTGCGCGGCATTCTATGCCTGTCGGTGCAACGTCATTTATGGTTACGGTGCTGGCTATCTAATTTTATAAGCATTACATATGTACAACTATGATACAGGCGTCATGTCGGGTTAACGTCAATAGTGGTTCCAGTGTTGGCTCCGCTTTCATAGCAGTCTAATAAACATTACATTTGTATTACTATGATTCAGCAAGCTATATTCAAGCGTTGTTCGACCCCGGAGGAACACGGTAACGAAAGTTACGCATGATATTCACACCTTCGCACCGTAAAGTGCACTTCGTTTCGATAATACTGACGCTTGTGCTTTAACGCGAGTGCTGACGTTACGTCGGACCATAAGTTACCCTTTAAACGCAAGTGTTGGCGACATTCCTGGTAAGCCAAAAACACGTCGAGCCACCTCGTAACGCTTGGCTCAAAGCCAAAAAATGCAGCATAGGCAATTATTTACTCGCCGACCGCTTCGCATGAAACCGATTCCCACGAGGCGTGGGATCAGCCGAACTTTTTTCTTTCTCTCTGTTTCTTTTATGGATTTTTTGTATCTGGTCTCTTTCTATTTCTCTCCATCTATTTCTCTTTCTTGCTCTTCCTTTCTTTCTCTTTCTGTCTTGCTCTCTGTTTTTTTTTTTCTGTCTCTTTCGTTTCTGAATCCGTCTCTTTCTATGCACTTCTATCTTTTTATGTTTTCGTTCTCTTGCCCCTGTACGGAAAGCTGGGGAGTCGTTTTCGACAGTCTTCTTCGTGTTTCGGGCGAAAAGTACAGTACATCGCAGTAAGCCCATTTCGTTGCTCTAAAGGACCCTTTGCAGAAAAGCCATGTGTGTGTCACGGATTGCCATTTTTGCGACCCGGCGCCACGCCGATTAACGGACGCCGCGCTGCCCCGCTGACCGGCGCGACCGCTGGACCATGAGAGGGTTGTCTTTAGAGCCGAAGGGGTATTCTTCTTCGCACGTTCGCCACTGCTGCGCCGTGCTCCCGACTGGGCTGCAGAAATAAGCGTCTCTTCCTCTACATAACCACAAACAACAACAACAACGTTCGCCACTGACGTTTGATCCTTTGTACCTGTACCGGCGGCGACGGCAGGGTCGTTGAAGGCCGCGATGTACCCCGAACCAGGCATAGACTGCAAGACGCACCGGCTGAGAGCCAAGGAAACGGACCATTCTCACGGTGAAAACTGCAGGTGGGCAAGCCGTATGCGATCGCCTTAGCAGGTTGTCACTCTCGCTCATTTGAGTAGCCCCCATAATTAAAAAGGGACGCGGTCAATATATTTTAGGGCCGAGTTGGTAACAATAAAACGCGCATGATTGGACCCATATGGAGTTCCCTCTTGCTCCAGTAAGAGAAGCGGGGGACACGAAGGGATATCGCCCTGCTAATCAGTCTAGTTGCTTGTGCAGAAACTTGGTGCAGAAGCAAATCAGCAAATATCCCTTCTGGTAGTTTTTAGTGTGGCTCTGTATCGGCTGGCCACCTAAACTTAGCCGTTCATCTAGTTGATACGCGTAATTAATACCTGCAACGTAGGCATAGGAACTGCAATCTCAAGTTAGCTCAACTTGCTTGAGATCACTTTCAAGCACCAGCCCCCGGAAAGATCAACGTTGAAACTCCGCCGACATCGCAATCGTGCCAGACCTCTCTGTGGACTGTGCCTTCTCTCATCCGATCGTCGGGGACTCAACGCTTCCGGTCATCGCACGTATGCCTCCATCTGTTTATACTTTCCAACTTTCACATCTTTAGCTACTGTTAACTCAATTAACGCCCGCAGTTAACCTAGATGTACAGCCTGCGTTGATATCTACTGTTAATTGTGATACTTGCCTCTTGTAAGCTGATTGATCGATTTTATACGTTTGTTAGTTATGTTGGGTTTTATGGCTCAAAAATACGTATGTTAGTTTGCTTTAAGTGTTGTACTGCTGAAATTACTTGAGCTGCGATATCGCTAGATTGAAGTTGTTCTTTAGTCTTCCAAACACATCTCTGATCTGTTCGCTATGTTTGCTTGCGTACGGAACGACCTAACCTACCGACTTTGCGCTGGCGACGCTAGAGTGGCAACTTGTAACAGTGATCACTGCACATTAAGGACTTTCCGGAAGATGTCCCCTCACGTAAAGCACTTTAGAGTGCCCTTGTGTCAGGGCTATAAAACGATGAAATCGCCGTGTGCCGCGCGGGCTGGGAACGAAGAAAGCACTCCATTGAGTCCATTTCCATGAGAAAATCGCAGGTGCAGGATGTACACATCTCTTTGGATGCAAAAATGTTTTAAAATACGGGTGAATTCATTATTGTAAAATGTTCACTCCAATTTAACAAAACAATTATTAACAAAATGACATGGACTTTTCGACACACATGCACCCATGCACACGCCTGCAGAGGACATAGCTTCGACTCAAACGATGCGACGACGTTAGCTCGGGAACGAAAGTGGGGCAAAGGAAAACTACTGGAATCGTGGTTCATTCGTCTTAAACCATCGGCTTGCAACTAAAGCCCCTTTGCAACAACAGCGGCGCCCCCCTATTGGACGTTTACAAGGACGTATGCGACACTGGTCGATTTCCACTCAATACCACCTGCACAGGTGGCGAAACTAGACTCCCGAGAAAAACTGCTCTGCAATGCCATCCGCCGCAAGAACCCTCGCAAGCACTCTTGCAGACTGCTCGACTCCTTGGCGCGTCGCACGCTAGCTTTTGTTTACTTTCGAACTTGTGTGATAGTTAGCCACGGTTAAGCATATGGTTTTGAACTGTTAGCGAATTGCGACTCGAGCACGCACACACGCATTCTCTCCCCATATATGTATATATATATATATATATATATATATATATATATATATATATATTGACATGCCAGCCCCCCCCCCCCCCCCCCCCCCCCCGCTCGAAAAAAATTTCTGGCTACGCCACTGCCGCGGAGATAACTCGTATGTTGAAGGGATGCCTGCCCAAACGAAACCATCGAAGCCACCGGACAGGCGCCACTGCAGCCCCCACGCCCACTGCGTTTCGGTCCTCTTCCCCGCTATCCACGCAACCGGGTGTCAAAAGACAGATTTGTCGATAGCTGCCGGTGGCATGCACGAGATATTAAGGGACGATCGAGCCAGCCGCTAAAGACCATGCGACGAGAGAAACATTCCCAGGAACTGGGCCGAAGCTTCGCAGTCAGCAGCGCGCGAACATAAAACCAATAAAACGTCGCAAGAGTACGCTGCACGCGGCAAGGCGCTGACTCCCAAGGGGTAGGTAGAACCACGTGTAACATCGCCACCGTTACGTTGGGGCCGAAGACCATTCATGCGCAGTGGGAGGTCACCGCGCGGGATTTCAGTGGTTAGCACGTCGGTGCTTCACTCATCTTCTGCGGCCTTTGGCGTTTTGGTTGGCTCTGTCCCATGCGCGTCAAACACCAGATTCACGACGATGATTCGCGCCGTTCTAAAACTCCGCGGAACCACGCGTAGGCGCCTCGACTACCGTAAGTCGGCTCCCACACTTTTCCCTATGCCGACAAGGCCACGGGGCCGCGCAGCAGAACCGCCCGAATACGCAGCCCCCCCCCCCTCCCCCCACGCACACACAAAAAAAAAGCTACTTTCGAGTTGGCCGAATAAAATAGTCACCGAAGTAAAAAAATTGTGTGCCCTTTCCTGGCGGCAGCCTCACAATGGGGTTGTGACAGGCGAGCGGTAGATTCTTGCGCCTCACGCGGTCGCTCATCCACCCTGTTCTGCATGATGTTCTGTGTGTGGGCGCCTGTTCAATGCCGAGGAACGTTTACAGAAGGAACGCCGTTCACTATGCCGTTCCTACGTAAACGTAACGAGTTACCGTTACAGTTCCACCACCGATCCTCAATGGAACGGTGTCGTTCCTCCAAAAAGGAACTAGTTCCTAGAACGCCGTTCCGTACAACTGCCTCTCGTCTTCGTCCTGTTCTAGAGCTGTTTCTTCGTTCAAAATCAGTATGTACCAACAAGCCCAATTCAAGAAGCTACCACGATATGATTATGAGGGACGCCGTAGTGGAGGGTTCCGGAAGGTACACGGGCCTAAAGAATTTTCGCCTCCACCGAAAATGCGGCCGCCGCGACCTTCGGCTCAGCAGTCTATGGCACCATAGCAGGCAAGCGAACGAGTTCTTTGCACTTTCGAGTTTAACAAAGGAACGGAGAAGCACTATACACCAAACGCAAATAAGCGGCCCAATTCGATATTTGAGACGATTTGCTGTTTTTCCTGACCATATTCTGCTGCGACGGGGCTTTTTTTTTTTTAAATTCGTCACGTGGTGTTATGGTCTGACGTAACACAACTGCCCACATACTGCGCCGTTGGTGCACTTAGTTTCGGTATCGCCTAGATCGGGGTCTTGAATTTCAATCATTATCTGAAATTACGTGTGCTTTAAAGAAAAAAGTGCATGCCTTAAATTTTCACGTCCTACAACTCTTCCATATAAACAACGGCCTCAAAGATAATAATTTAAAAACTTAATAATTAACGAGTTTTTGTTAATATACTATAGTCGGATACAACTTTAGAAGGCAGCGGCATTTCCTCCTCAAAGGCGGATGAACACAAGCCTGCACTAATGGGCGCGCACTCGGGACTGACGTCATGAGCGGGACGGCCGGGGGCTACGCCTTCGGAGAACATCGGCGCGTGCATGAGCGGGACTATTTCTTTAGCCGCGGAGGCGATCGGCTGCCGCACTTCGGTCGTCTGGGCGGGGCCTCCTCGGCATAGAGTTCGTTTAATACAACAGGGGCCTGGCTGCCATAGCATTTTTATTAAAAATCTATTGTCTATAAATTTCTGACCGCTCCGATCAGCGTGAAATTATCATCTTTAGCTGGTGCTCACTTGTGAAATTCATGACTCAATCATCGAAATGCACTCCACTTTCTACCCTTTCAACGCGAAAAGAAGAAAGAAAGAATGACACAAGGCTTTCTTCCCCCTTCCCCCTCTCGACTTATGTGGTTTGGAGGTGAGTGTACGATGCATACACATACGTGCCACACGAATACAACTTATGAAGTCCGGAGAGGCCCCGCCCAGACGACCGAAGCGCGGCAGCCGATCGCCTACGCCACTAAAGAATCAGTGCCGCTCATGCACTCCGCAATGTTCTCCGAAAGCGGCGTCACCGGCCGTCCGGCTCATGACGTCAGTCAGGAGCGCGCGCCCATTGGTGGAGGCTTGTGTGCATCCGCCTTTGAGGAGAAAATGCCGCGGAATTCTGAAGTTGTATCCGACTTAAAGTAACGTTGCGCTAAAGTAGGCATTCGCTGCCTTGAGGAAGGCAAGACCGCTTGTCAAAACGCTGGCTCCAGCGACACCGCCTGTTCCAAGGATTTTTCATCACTTTCCCCCAGGGGCGTAGCCAGAAATTTTTTTCGGGGGGGGGGGGGGGGGGGGTTCAACCATGCTTTATGTATGTTCGTGCGTGCGTTTGTATGTGTGCGTGTATATATACGCAAGCAAAATTGAAAAATTTCGGGGGGGGGGGGGTTGAACCCCCTTAATCCCCCCTCCTGGCTACGCCCCTGCTTTCCCCGGACAGCATAGGGTGAGCAGTTTCCACTTGGGCATGTTAGTACAACCACAGCCGCTACATAAAAAAAAAAAAAAAACGAATGTAGCGGCCATGGTACAACATGGTGAATGACCTTATGCCTTTCCATCGTCCTCGTCAGTATCTGCGCTGTTCCTTTCACTAAGCATAGGGTGAGGGGCACGTTTTCTTTCCCATCCGCCGGCTTCTTCGTTTGTTCATCCCTCGGTCAGCGCGCCTACTCATCGTACTTGCGGTAGAACGTGTTGTTGGGCGAGTTGGTGCTTGCTGAATGACATAATGCAGCGCTAAAAACACACACCACAAAGTAAGGAACGCGCCTGTCCCGTCAGCGCCTGTCCCGTCAGTTTGTGTTCCTTACTTTGTGGTGTGTGTTTTTAGCGCTGCATTATGTCAGTGTCGTACTTGCGGTACCCTGCACTTGTGCCTATTCCGTGCCTTGTGATGCATCGATCCGTAAGAAGCACACCGGCTCTCAAATGAGTGCGCCGGCATGCCGTGCGGTCAGGGGCGGATAGAGGATTTTTCCGAGGAAGAGGGGGGAGGGGTGGTTATTCAATGTGCATGGAATACAAAAACTGACACTCGGATGCTTGAGTTTCGGCGGGAAATTCAAATATGGAGATTTGACCGCTTACTTTTCCGATGATGAACCCATCATTGCGGAATTAATCGCATTTAATAGAGTTGTCAAAAAAAAAGCTTTATCAGTTCTGACTAATTTGGTGTGTCACTGTGTGCGTGAGAAGTTTCATGTGGATCTTTCAAGATTTCACAGTGGATGCCAAAAGATCGTGCTTGAAATATTTGCATTCTTGGTCATGCACAGTTGCAGACAGCTTCCTAAGAGCATCAGTAACGCAATTTCGGAGCCACTCGCAAAATACGATAATTAAGTTTCCTTTACATAAAGCTTTATTGGCTGCTATTTACAAAAATAAGTTCACAGGGAAGAAGAGATCACATGGCCACCCCTAGATCACAGACCCTTGAACACTTTGTTCCATGTGGCTGGCACAAATGCACAGAATCACTTCAGTCTCGGGAAACATAAGAAAAATTCACATAATGCACTGCTAAAGTCAGATCAAAATGAGTACAGTCACTCTCTTATGAACTTTACAACCAGGGGCGTAGGCATACATTTTTTCGGCTTAAAATAACAGAGAGCTGAGCTAGTTGGTAAGTATTCATGTTAAAGAGACAGGGCATGCAAACACGGACACAAGAGAGAAGTCAAGACACCCCAAACACCGCGTTTGTGGCGTCTTGACTTCTCTCTTGTGTCTGTTTGCATGCCCTGTCTCTTTAACATGAAATTTTTTCGGGGAGGGAGGATGGATTCAGCGCCATTTACGTATGTTTACGTATGTGCTTGTATGTGTGTGTGTATATAAATACACATGCCAAATTGAAAATTTTCGGGGGCTTTGAACACCCATGGCTATGCCAGCGTTTACAACATATGCTCACATAGCAAGGGCCAAAATGAGAATGTCTGAATAATAAATAATAATAAACAATTAAAACGGTGCCGAATGAGTCAGCACTTCTCTTGCAGGCAAGCAGATTTAGCTTGCCATGATGCTCCTCACCACCCAACCCACTAGCATTTAATGAAGAAAACTAGATATTGACTCAACAAGCCAATATGATGCAAGTTTACCAGGTTCACGTCGAGTTTCTAAAAAAAGCGTCAGACACTCACAGGTCATCGGCTTTCTGTTCACATAAATGTTTACAAAGGAGTGTGTGCCATGCCTTCTTGCATGCGCTGCAGCTGAAGGATCATTCACCAGTGTGGATTCTCTCGAACTCCTCCACACTAGCTTGCCCCTGTAAGGCCTTGGGGCAGTATTGACACCGGTAACTTCAAACAGCGTGGTGGGATTTAAGGTGCTTTGAAAGCCAACCTTTGCTCCTAAATGTGGCATCACATTGTGGGCACCTATGAACTGGTTCCTCGCCGTGGATTTGTAAATGACTTATAAGCTGTTCCTCTAACGGAAACCTGTGAAAGGAGGACAAGAGAGAAAAAGATTTAAACTCAAGCATCAAGACAAACAAGGGATAACACATGCAAAAACACGTGACATCGACCGGGTTAGTTGTCATAGTATATACATACATACACACACGGAGCAATACTACTTTTATCACAGAGTTTCATAATAGTACACTAGGGGGAAATGTGGCATCTATGGGAGCTGCAACACATGGCGCTTCAGCCAGCATGGGAACAATGGGTAGTACATGGATTTGCCTAAGCTTCGTTCTTTCTGCTCTGTATTGCCTGCAGCCGCTTTGTCGCAAGACGAAGTTCGGCAAAAGTTCAGCAGTCCCACTTCACCACCTTGACCCTTTTAGGCTCACCAATTCAAATCAGCTTTTATGCCTGCCCTATTTGCAGAAGCTTTCACAGAAAGAGATAGAAGAAAGGTTAACCACATTAACAGCCCAGCTGCATACTCTGCACTTCTCAGCTTTAGAAAAAAAGAAGACATACTAGCACGTTCAGAGCAGTTCGGGCTGACGACGGCTGGGGCCTGGACGTAAGAATTCTAGTACACATAAAGGGATGGTTGTCAACCCTGTCTAGTTAGGTATCAAGGGCCTTTCTTTGCACACCGATGCGGTGCCAGTAAGAGAGAAGATGTGTGTTGCTTGCTTGGGGAACAACAAAAACTCAACACACTCTTTTTTGCAGTCCTTTGCACTGATGCTGACTGCAAGTCTTCGCAGTAGCTTCATCTTTCCCTGTGGTAACACCTCCGCCTCAACAGCAAATTTTGACAACTGGGGCAAGCAACAGTTATGAAAAAGCAATTCATCTAGCAGTAAACCTGGTCATGGCAAGAGACATTATTATATGGGATAGTATAGAAGTCACTGCACAAAGCTGGCAAAAGTCACATAATATGCTTGATAGAATTCAGTTAAGTCTATGCTTAGGTGGAATAATCTGCTGCAGAGCAAGCTGTAATGCAATGACTAGTGGGAAACAAACTTTCTCTATTGGAGGAGGACAACCTTTCTAGTCTGACAATCGACATTGAGAAAGTAAAACAGAATTCTTCAGTGCATCACTATGGGAGCACACTGACCACAGGTGAACTGGTAAAATATACATCAAGCACGTATTGCTTCATTTGAAATGGTCAAATTCAGAGCAAGTATAAAAACAAGCTGAGGCAGAAGTATCACTGTCAATTGCACACAACTGCACTGTTATGTGTAATAAAGTAGAGGCCAGATTTTTAGGCACTAAAAGAGCTGGTTTTAGGCGCCAAAAATAGACAGGCAAAACAATGTTTTAGGCTTCCAAAATCGTAAATATAGGCACAATAAATTTTCACATAAATGCAGATAATTTCAAACGTATACGTGCGTGACCTCTATCTATGACATGAAAACAAAAATGTTATTGCTTGAACATAGCCTGCTTTGTCCCACGCGGTTCGCACTCCCGTGTTCTGCAGAGTGAGTCAAGTGTCCACTGACTCACTCCTGAGTCAACACACTCCTGAGTGTCTTTCCGGCATGACTGAGAAGTGCAGAGCAGGAGAAGACAGCCAGATTGCTAAAAGACTAGAAGGGAAGGATTCCTCCTATTGGCGGGTCGAATCGCATAGAGCGAATCTCTCCCCTGGAAGTGAACCACTGGCGTAGATAGGTGGGGGGTGGTGTTTCAACCCCCCTCCCCTAAACTATTCAGTTTTGAGTGTGTGTGTATATACACGCACACATACAAACGCATGCACGAACATATATAAAGTATGGTTGTCGCCCCGTCCCCCCTGCAAAAGATTTCTGTCTACGCTACTGCAGTGAACACCCTAAAAGTACCATGGCCAGCGTGTCCCGCTTCACTGCTGCTAGCGGTTGTTGGTTGGTTGAACTAGAAGACTAGGTTGAACCCACTGAAACCTAGTGGAGATCAGTGGTTGAACCCCATAATTCCCAACAGTCAATCTTACGCGGTAACATGAATAAGTCTCAAACAGCACCCGGGAGCGAAACTTGAGGCTAAATATAGCGTTCATATAAGCGCCAATTTTGAAAATAGGCATTTATAGGCATTTGTAAGCATTTAAGCACGAACGCCAAAAATAAGCATTTATAGGCACTATAAGAACACTATAAAAGCCCTTCTTAACCTCTAATTCATGCTCATATATCAAAATGGCGCAACAGGAGTGCAAGGAACAAAATAGGCATTTGCCTAAAATCCGGTCTCTAGTAATAAGTTGTTTTTGTTGCATCGATGCAGCAGTCACCTTAGTTGTTACATTTAGCAATGTCAATAACCGCATCATCGCAGTGCGAAGAGAAAGATACCCACAACACCGGTGGGCTTACATGTCCTACGGTGAAGGGAAGTTAGAGGTTGGTTGTGCTATGCACTTTACTCAGGCATAGTGTTGCCACATGATAATTGGTGTAGGATACTGTGCACCATACAAGCATGAGTGGTGGCATCTGCACCTGCATTTCAGTAGTAGCAGTGGAACAATACAGTAGCAGATGAAAACATTATTGTGCATCCCAAAGAAATTATCTTCATAACATGGCAGCATACACTGCAAGTCTGCTACTGTCAAGCTAAATTAGCTTAGAGCTCGTTAAGATTTGGCCTCAGAGGTAAGCAAGCAATCATGAATAACCCCCTTTCGCCTGGGATGCACACATTCGCAGCCCTAAT
The DNA here is from genome assembly GCF_013339695.2 of Rhipicephalus sanguineus. Lineage (NCBI taxonomy): Eukaryota > Metazoa > Arthropoda > Arachnida > Ixodida > Ixodidae > Rhipicephalus > Rhipicephalus sanguineus. The sequence goes on along the minus strand of NC_051185.1, from coordinate 65,608,215 downwards.
TAGAAAATGCTCTCAGTTCTAGGCAGGTGGTATACAACTGGAATGAACCTTGCATAAATAACCTTTCAAGTTGTTATCACAATAATGACAATGCCAATGGCACACCCATGCTGATGCCCAAGCCTCTAATGAACACAATGGTACCAAGGTCTGCATCAAGTGTAGAAGAGAGAGGCTTCATAGATGTGTTTACAATGAGAATTCTGCATAGACATTGACGTAATTGGTGCTACATTTGTGCACCACAGATGTAAACGTAAAAAAAAAAGCCTCATTTAACATGCATTCATACACACTTGTGCATTCTGACAAATGAAAAAAAAAATGGCTTAAACACTAAGCCAGTGGTGCTGCCAATTTGGAGCTGTTCTACCGTCTACCTACCGCTCATGTAAGTGAGCATGGCACTGATATGGTCTGCTTCACTTTCATGTTTGTTGTGAGATTTGCATATCATTTGAAAAAATTTATAATTTTCAGTATGCTTTATATGTCTGTTGGCTTCTTTTGGTTGGCACAGTTACACGCAAGTGAAGCTGCTTGGTTACCTTTAGAAGACCAAAGCATGCCACACATATGCCTTCCTAGCGGCTCTAAAATTTTTCAGACAATTTATTTACACAGTACCGCTAGCTTCCAGATGAGGCTGTAAGCAGAAGCGGTTGGTATAAAGTACTAATGTATAGCAAAAAACCAAGATATAACAAGCGTGTCAATGGTTCAACCATACTTGGAAATGTGAAAATCGGTGAAAAATCACAATGCAATAAGCAAGAAGAAAATGAAAGGTTTACCTTTGCTAGTTTCCATCTTAGTTGTATACCAGTAAACTAAATTCTGGTGTTCTATTGTGTTTTACATGTCCAAATTGCAATCTGTTAACAAGGCAAGTCACAGTGGAGAATTTCACGTTAATTTTCACCATCTGGGGTTCTTTAGCATGTACCTAAATGCAAGTACAAGGCTGTCTTTTGCACTGCACTTTCGTTGAATTGCAGCTCCTTCAGCCAGGAATTGAACCAGTGTCCTCGAGTTCAGCAATGCCACACCATGGCCATGGTGGCTGTATATAATGATAATATCTGAGGCTTTACGTGCCAAAACCATGATATCATTATGAGGCATGCCGTAGTGGAGGGGTGCGGAAATTTTGACCATATGGTGTTCATTAATGCGCACTGACATTGCACAGTACACGGGGCTTCTAGCATTTCGCCTTCATCGAAATGTGACTGCCGTGGCTGGAATCAAACCTGCGATTTTCGGGTCAGCAGCCCAGCACTGTAACCACTATACCACCAAAGTAGACACGGTTGTACATAGCAAGTACTCCCCTTGTCAGTAGGATCCTCATACAAAGATTGCCTGCTGCATCACTCCTTCTATAACAGGGTATAAATGTAGACAAGTATGAAAGACACACAACTCACACCATAGGGCACAAGTGGCAGTCGAACGAAGGCTGGCCATAGTGTTCCAGAATGTGTAGCCGGAACATTGTCTCATTCAGGCACAACATGCCGCACCTCACGCACTGGTGCACCTCCTTGTCGGTGTGTGTGCCCTCGTGCTTCTCCTTGTCTTCCCGGCGCGCAAACACTGCTCCGCAATTTGAACACATGAACGGAACCTCCTTGTAGTGCACAACGGAATGCTGAAGGAGGTGCAGGCACGTGTTGAAGATCTTGTGACAGATGTCGCATTCGTGCTCGTGACCGTCTACTGTTGTGCAGGTGTCACAGCAGCCACTGACAGACGAATCATCTGCAGTGTCCAGAGGTTCAGTCTTGACGACAACGTCTGTAAACACAGGCTTAATGCACACTTGAGGTTCGTTGATGACATCTACGGTTGCAGGCCGTTTGCTTCCTGCAAAAAGGAAAAAAAAAAAAAAAGATGTTAGAAGTTTGCTTAACTTACAAATGATAGACATCAACAGAACATCGGTTGAAGGAACAATTGCCGCAAAAAAAAAGAATGACAAGCCCACAGTCATTGTAAAATAAACAAATTGTTTAACCATTTCCTTTTGCTTCAACTCGGGAAAACAATACAGATTGGTACGGGTTTTAAGCAAAAAGTTCCTAAAGGATTCTAAGAAATCTAACTTCACATGCAAGAAAAGTGTAGAATAATTTAGAAAATTTTGCAATGGCAAACATTTTTGGGAGTAGTAACAGATATTTTGGCATGTTTCGATGAGCACTGATGAATAATTTGATGTATGACAGTGGGTGACAGCAAACAAGTAGAACCATAATGCCAGGCAAATACGGTTTTTTAATAATAATAATATCTGGGGTTTAACGTCCCAAAACCACGCTATGATTATGAGAGACGCCGTAGTGGAGGGGCTCCGGAAATTTCGACCACCTGGGGTTCTTTAACGTGCACCTAAATCTAAGTACACGGGCCTCAAACATTTTCGCCTCCATCGAAAATGCAGCCGCCGCGGCCGGGATTCGATCCCGCGACCTTCGGGTCAGCAGTCGAGCGCCATAACCACTAGACCACCGTGGCGGGGCCAAATACGGTTTTTTTCACAAAGCACAGGAATGTCAACATGCCAAACTGCCACAGTTAACTGTTATCCACACCTTGTAACTTCCACAATTCAGGGAACTCAATATCGATAATTCCAAGAATGTGCATGCTTTTTTTTTTTTTTACAAAGTAAGGGCACAGTCACGTCACGTGAGCAATAAATGACGTCGATCAGGCTGTAGCACACAAAAAAAGAAAAGAAACGTTTGTCGAGCGATATCTCGGTCATGCTTGCTTCGTGAAAGTGACATATTCGCTCGCACTAGGTTGCGGCGTCGTCACCTCGTCGTTCGGCGGCGAGATTGGCGCGCCTGCGAGCGTGGTAACTTCGCCGACCGGCCGCTAGTCTCGCTTCTCGTTCTTGTGGCGTTTCGGCAGCGATCTTCACGCGCATCCTCTCCCTGTTCTTCGCGAGTCGCATGTCTCGTCGAGCTCTGTCGGCGGGATGATCCGATTGGGCTTGCAGTTTCCGACGTTCCCGGCAGTACTCGTTGTGAGCCTCGCGACGGCTCGATGGAGTCGCTGCTCGACCTTTTTTTTCCTCCATGCCTGGGTCTGGCCTTTTTGTAGCGGCAACTACCGCATCTACAACCCTACAACTGCGTCACAAAACGCACGGGTAGGGTGGCTAGCACGGGCACTGCTCAGCGCGAACGCGCAGCGATCTAAGGATGGATTGATGCTATGATGAGTTTTGTTTCTCTATGCTATTTGCGTGAAATTGTATGCAGTCGGCGCCTCTGGCGGTGGCGACGCAAAGGACTGACCTTCGTCGCCTTCGTGTCGTTCTCACTCAACGAATGTCACAGTTTGACCTTGGCTGAGCTTGAAGGTCACATTTACGAAACCAGGCGTTTTCTGGGTTTGTACCTGTAGTAGCGTGCGTTACCAGCGCTTGTACTTTTTCTCGTGTATTACGCTGTTGAACGCTGCCCAAGAATGGATAAAAAAAAAAAAAAAACCGAGCGTTCGCACCTCCCATAGATCTACGGGCACGTCGTCGTTCGCGTAGGGCTTCCGTCGCTTCGGGGTCTTCTCGCAGCCGACGTTGCCTTTCCCGTTCTCTGGCATTCTCTCGTTGTACGTACTCGGGGTTTTCGGCCCGCCGTCGTCGCTTTGCAGCCATTTCTTGGGCTAACCGCGCCGGATCCGCTCGTCGTCGGCGCTGCCGTTCTCGGTCGGCAGCGCGCCGCGCTTCTCGGTAAGCAGCCTCTTCCTCGGCAGTGCGGACTTTCTTCGGTCTTCCCATGGCTGTGCCTAGCCTAGCGCACCGCTACCCCGCGCACAGGCGGCACAGGCCGCCTACGAAACGGGAGAGGAGGAGCGCATGCGTAGTATAGTAGCTTCTGACGACACGACAATCGGAGAATAGCTGTTGAGCGCAGTGTCGAGGTTGGTGGGCGGAGTCACGCACGGCGCCTCGCGTTGGCTAGCAATGCGACGCGCTCCGAGGCGGTTTTCTGCGGACACCAAAGCTTTAACGGTCGGCTTAACTTCGCTGTCAAAATTTCGGAAGTGGGGAGGGGTGACTTTGTCGTCGCGCTCACCACTGATCTCGTACAAATTGTTGCTAAACCACAGTATTTCACAGACTTTGCAACTACCAAACTCCACATCGAGAATCTCGCGTTGAAACCTTCCGTCAGCATCTTCAGTTCTGATCCGTTGACGTCGCTGGAAGTTTTCCATCACAGACATTCCGGGATCGGCGAGTCTTTGCTGTCGCTGGGAATTTCGAACTTCATATCAATGTCCTTCATGCTACCTCCATGTCAACGCCCATTCCCTTGCGAGAGACACAGGATCTTCCTTTCTTCGCCGACGCTTGGTCTCCACCTCTCTCGCTCAACCATCGGCAGCTTTGTTTCTTCACCGACATTGAATCTCGGTCTCCCTCCCTCGAACCTTTGGATCCTCTCTTCTGCGACGTCTGGCTTCCGCTTCTGTTGCCCATTGCTCAGCATCAGCTCTCCGTTGTCTAGCGCGCTCACAAGCCGCTTCTCTACGGCATTCCAACCAGGCAGCTTCTTCTATGGAAGTTCTAGCGGTCATCTTCGCCACTGCACTCTGTTGAGAACTGGCGACATATGAGGAATGAAAGTGAGCGCAAACCTGAGCGTGGAATCGGTGTTTTTCAAGGTGTTTGCTGGCAGCGGTCACACGAGTACGGCAACTGCGTCAATCAGGTGACGGTCTAGACATTCTTGAAAGAGGCTCACCGATGCGACAGCACACTTTTTATCGACAAGTACTGACGTCATTACTATCATCAAACCATGTGCGATCAGCGCAGCTTCCCATTGGCCCCTCTCTTGACCATCCCTACCTGCTCACCTGCTTTGCTATGCTGCGAAAAACAATGCTATACTGTACACACACTTTAATCCTCTGTAAAAAAGCTGCCCGCATCTGCAATCCTCGCGGATTGAAGCACAATATCAAAGCTTTTTGTATAAAATGACTGGTATGCACAACTGCTCGAGATCACCACGTCATGTCACTACGAATTTGGCCACTACAGATAAGGTTGGCTGTGGTGTAAATGTTCGAGTCGAAATTACACCGACATGACTCGAACTGAAGGCGATGGAAACAAAATTACGTGCATTACTTCACTCTGAATTGTTGCATTTCAATCCGTGAGTACTGCACATCACTTTTCTGAAAGCATGTGTCTTCGATGCAGTGCACACCATCGTGTGATGTATATGCGACAGACTTCCCAGCAGCGCTTTTAGATCCTTTGCTACCGTGCAAGATTATAGACATAATGAAATCAACAGGTGTGGCCAAAGCCATAAATAAATAAATAAATGTAAAGAGCGAGATGACGCCAACCACACACACAAAATGCCTGCGGTTTAGCTCGGCGAACGCTGGCTTGGCTAGGCCTGGTTAGGCAACTGAAAGCTAAGCAGTTTGCCAACTGAACGATATGGCTAGTCGAACGTTCCGTATACACTGAGCACTCACTAGTCCTTTCGTCAGTTCCCAAAGCTGTCTTCGGAGGCGAGGCGTCCGCTGCTGCCTCTAAAGCTCATCGCTGTCATCTCTCTGCATCCTTCTCTCGACGTTAAGCTCGCCGAAGTTCCTGTTCTTCACTTGTTTTAGCCTGCCACTGTGCGTGCTCATACTCACGTTTCCACTTTAGCTCATTAGCAAGTTGAGTGACATCTCGAGGATGGTCCGACGCAGCTTGCCGCTGGGACCGCGCAGACAACTACGGCACAGATGCACCAGCGCACTGACTCCCTCCTTCCATCGCACAACAGCTGAACTGTGCTGAGAGGCACCGCATCCTATACTCACTGAAGCATGTGATGACATGCACTCTAGTGACACCTGCACTTTGAAATAACCTTCTTTCTTTTTATGGCGATCATAACAGTGGCTGTGAAAGCATTCGCAGAAAAAGGTTCGCTCAATAAAACGTCACTGTCCTACAGAAAATCAAAGGATTTTAACCTTTGATTTGAGCCAATGATTTGATGCCGCACTTACAGGAGAAAGCAGATTACAGCAAAGACATCTGAAGTATTGCAATGTTTAACAATGGATGAACGAAGTTCACCTGATTCACCGAAAAACTTCAGAGGCTGCTAGAAAGAAATGTCGGGAATTACCAGTCCTGCAAGATAGTTTTGAATTGATAGTGCGCACTACTCATTCGGACCCAGCGATGGCTACAGCTACGCAGTGCCTACTTATTTGATGCAGCGATACTGGGCTTGTACTAAACCCTCACGGAAAGTCCATCATTGTGGAACGATGGCGAAGGCAATGAAAACGCAAAGCATGGACTATGGTTTTTTAAGAGGCACGGGGAAAGAATGCTGCTTTTCAGAACAAGGACAGTTGAAAACATGCAAGCAGCACAATTCTAACATGCAGACATAAAACATAGAAAGAGCACAAAGAAATTTCATGATGCAAGTGTACACATTTGAGAAAGCATGGCTGCATGCTTGTTCAAATGTATGCAACCGCATTCACATGGAAACCACATGACCCTTAAAGAATCTATCACGTGTCAGCGAGCGCCAATGATTTGAGACCACGAGTGTTAGCTGCGTAGTTAACAGCTACTTTTTTTTTTTCTGCACAGCTTGTTCAATCACAGCCTATGAAATCACCACATAGCTGAGCAATGCAAGAACGCCAGCTTCTTGGTGTCACAGAAAGAACACAGGCTCTTTATCCATGAGAGGCTGCATATCTGTGATGAAGAAACACTTATCACTAAAATGGCATGACGGCATGCAGAGATCCAGAGACCTGGTCCACTTACTGCCAATCATGTCATTATGACATCTTGGTTCTAATGAAAAGTTCTAGTACAGTGCGATAAGATAAATGATGCACGAGCGCCAGTGATTGTACAATGTCCTTTAGGGCAAGCCTGATTAAGCTGTGTTATTGTGCAGTGCTATTTTGGAATTGCATATGTGTGAAGCACTGCAAGACTTTATCCTCTCAATCTGCATCTCTAATTTCTTTCCAAGTTTTTAAAATACAAATATACAACACCAAAATTAATATAGTATAGAAGATTGTTCGGTCAATCAGAAATTCTGACACAATGATAATGTGTTTCGGAAACAATGAAGGATAAGCAAAGTGTATACTGCTTATTGCTATGCCAACATGGCTGCTCCCACAAAAAAAAGGATGCATTAATGCTCACGTGCAAAGTTCAGATGACAAAAAACAGCCATCTGGTGCTTTTGTAGCCAGAACCAATGCGCGAGAAAACTTTCATGGGAATCGTACAATTACATGACATGTGTCAATGAGAGTGCCCTTACTTAAGTGACCTATAAGCACATGAGCACTGTGTGCTGCAATAGCTTTTTGCATGCCCATTCGCAAATCACAAGTACAATCTGCTGCTGGCAAAACAGTTGTGCCACTTCCTGAACAACCTGTAGTGGTTCCAACAATTTCTCGGCCTATATTGCATTAGATTTAGTGCTGTACAGTGCAGTTTACTGTTAAAAGGGACATGCTAATGCGCAGCTCCCACTTTACTGGCGTTCTGGCAGGAAGTGACAGCCAAATCTATGCAAATGAACTGCACAGGCGTGCAGAAAGGTGCAAGGGCCACCAACCAGAGGTTATGAAAGGGAAATTGACAACCACCCATTTGTAGCACGAAGCCACACAGAAATTCATACAGATTTCTCAGAAATAAAGCCTCTTAGCTGCCAAAAAATTCGTCCTGGTCCGGGGACCAAACCTGGCACCAACGCCTTTCCGAGGCGGTTGCTCTAACAAGTGAACTAGCCAGGAAGCTAGCAATTGGCAGCGCGAGGGCGAATACATCTAGAACTCGAAGCACATGGGCACATATTGCAAATCAGTTCTTCGGAATCCAGCAAGGTGGCGGAAGGGTTAAGAAATGGAAATTGACAACCACCCTGGGTGTTTGTAGAACGAAGCCACAGAGAAATCCATACGAATTTTTCAGAAATAAAGGCTTTATGCTACAATTAAGCGGTTGTCAATTTCCCTCTCTTAACCCTGCCACCACATTGCGGGATTTCACAGAAGTGATTTGCACCAGAATTTATCTGCTGCAAAACCATGGCAATCGTACACTTAGAAATGTGCGTGTTTAAGCTATTTGGTAGTCCATGATTAGCACAAAAAACATTAACAAGGGACGAAATGAACGTGACAGACACAATGTGCGCGTAGTCGTAGCATCATTTTGTTCCTTGTTAAGCTTGGCTAAGAAGAAAAGTATGCTTATCAAAGGGTCACACATGGAGATGCTCTACGCTCGTGTTGCCTTTAGCAGGGGACCCCACTGTAGATAATACTAATATAAACCAATGTTCATAGTTCCGCAGACATAATTCCTGGACACACAATCTATATGTAATCTGTTGAAGTACTACTCATGGCAGAACTAGCCACAAGCATTTACTTGCATTCATATCAGAAGGGCGGACCGTGCTGACATCTGAAGTAACAGCAGTCGCGTGATATAATAGCAAGAGAATTTTCTCCCATTGTTAAAGGTGGCACTCACTCTGTGCACAGATTATTTAGTGAGAGAAGCCTGAAGGCATGACATGGCAATTCCTCTTACAACCTCAGAATGCTTCAACGAGAAGATAGTGGTTTTGAAGATACAGCAGAATACTGCCAGATCACGCGGTATGCATCATAGGCAATTCTTCATAGTAAAGTTCAGCCCTCCTCAACTTAATTCAAATTGTTCGGTCCTGAGGTAACCATGGATTCAAATTCGTCACCACTACAAAAGATCAAGTAATCGTCCACGTAACGAAAAACATTAATGTTACTTAAGCCGTTCACTAAGCGCCCTTGTCCGATATTTGCAGCCATATGATCACACACACGCACAACAAAAAGAAAAGGCTGAAGCCTGTCGATGCCCTCAGATTATTTTCGTTTGTGTGATATGTTTATTATCTCGAAGCTTATTTATCTGGCAATCACAATGAGGTAAATTGTGTCATATACACGATGCAGAGGATTACCTGACCGGCATAAATTGAATTCTACTAAGTTTTGCTGGTTCGCGTGTTACCTCAACACGCCACGAGCATGCGGCTGTGAAAACTCCTCGTGTCATGTGCAAGCTCACCTGAGACTTTTCGGATGACCGCACATCGAAATTCGCTTACCCATTCTTTCGGAAAGCACGCATATTCACCCCGAAAATGATGCGCGCGCCTCAGAATGTCGCGCGTTCCACGAAGCTGTGACCGCTAGATAAACTTGTGACGAGCCATCGAAGCAATCTTCATATTTCGCGCTGCCGCCGCTGCCATTTTTTTCTGACACCACCAAAACGCATGCGCGACTGCACTATCGCGCGCGCGTGTAGGCTTCCTACCAAAATCTCGCACTATTATTAAATTCTAACTAAGAAGTTATGCTAGACGTTCCCCCGTTTTCTGTACACAAGTCGTCTCTTGCTTAGCCTGTTCAGGCGCTGTCAGAACGCGGCGCATCGGCGGAAACGCCAAGGATACCGTCATCGCCTGATCTACGCGTTGTTGTTCGTTGTTCCTTCTGGAGTTTTGTGCTGTGGGTCGACGTTGCAGCGCAGGGCCGTAGCATCTTCTTAAAGAAGGCGGCGCTAAATACACAGGCGAAGTTAACGAAACAAACAGAAATAGCACCGTTTCTTTGTGTTTTCATGCCTTCGTTTGTGTATTTTACGCTGCCTCCTTCACCCTTCCGATGTGGCATCTTTGTTCAAACATGCCGAATGTGAACGCAGTGAACGTGCGCGCACGTTTTGCACCCTGCAGCGTCGTTTGTTTGGCGTTGTGGCAGCTGCGACCACCGAGATTCCAGTGCGCTGCGCTTGAGGAGTACAAAGATCCACCGAGGAGTCCACCGCTCGGAGCGCGCACCACATCCTTTGTCGCGGTGAACGGTCTGATCTTGACACTTAAGCAATATCCACACTCTACGACCTGTAATTTTTGAGGTAAGCGCGTTCCGGGGAGTATGCGCCGAGAAATTCCCAGGTGAGAGCTCTTTTGACGCGGTGGAGGTGTCGGCCTTGCCGCTGGTTTCAGCGTCTTGAAGCCCGTACCACACAACCCGCTACCTCGCTGGTGTAGAACTTGGCTGAAAAGTTAATCAGCAGTGCCCATTCAACGCCGGTCCATACTCGGGCTTGTCCAGTTAAAACTGTATCTCACGTACGAAACCCGATTTCACGAAGTTCCCGATATAACGAAGGAATTTCCATTCCCGGCAGCTTGATGATGATGATGATGTTGGTGGTCTCGCCCTTTTTAACGGGTCGCCGTAGTTTGGTGTCCAAAACCGGCGTGACCAAGGAAAAAACACGCGCACACACACAAAAAAAAAGGGTCGCTAAACTGGCTAACAAGCTGCCACTAAGCATGTAGTGCTCCGCGCCGCCACCAGTACTCAAGGCACCTCTTCGTCACTTCCACCACCTTCCGCAGCTCTCCGCCCTCTACACCGAAGCCAAGCGCGATGGGCAGCGCCGCTGTGCCGGCCGGCGGATGAATCTCGCAGCACTCGAGGACGACATGGCCGAGCGTTTTGTCCGATCCCTCACAGAGGGCGCATGTTTTCGTGAGACCCTCTGTGAATCGCACTCTCCAGAGTCGCGTCCGCAGCACACCCGCCCTCGCCTCTGCCAGCAAAGCACTTCCCTTCGAGTTGTCGTATATCCTTTCTGTGCTTATTTCAGGTTTGTCGCGGCCGAGTCCCGCCATGCGGTGGTTTCTACCTCGCGGACTTTGAGCCGCACTCCCTCTCTGGGTTTAGTCTTCCCCTCCTCGTTTGCTCTCTCCAAACACACTGCCGGCAACCCGAAACGTCGGCGTAGAGCAGCTGTGCGTCTGGTCCATCTCGTAGACCTACCGGCGAAGATGGTGTGGACGAGCATCCTGCGGGCCACATTCTGTTCAGGGAGCCTCACCAGCCGGTTCTCACACCCTGCCTTGGCCACTGCCTCCCTCGCCGTGAAGGAAGACCAGCCCATCTCCCCTTGTATGGCCTCCACTGGTGTGTGCTTGTGTACGCCCAGTGCTAGCCTTCCTATTTCTCTCTGGCGCCTCTCCAAAAACTCCCGAACGCCAGTGGAGAGGCAGAGCACAGCATTCGCGTACGTGAGGCCCGGCACTGCCACCATCTTCCATAGCGCTCGCATGACTTCATACCGGTTGTACGATCACAGCGCTCTCCGGCACAGAATCCCCTTGTATCGGGCCGCTCTCGCCCTCAGCTCCTTCTCATGTGCAGAGATGTAGTCTGCACCCGCTGTCAGCCGAACACCCAGGTATTTAGTCGCGGCGCTTCTATGGATGTCGTTGTCCTGTAGTCTCCACGTTGTGCCCTGCCCATATGGTGCAATGCAGTGTTGCCAGGACCCGCGAAGCGGCAGTCAAAATTGGGAGGTTTTGTAGCCGAAACATAGCCAAAGCTGAAAGAGGCGCGGAAAATTTTGTAACCAAATATAGCCGTTTTCATATTGCCCCCCAAAGAATGTACGGCATTAATTTTGCGCAAGCAATCATTGCAGTGTATGTATGACTAAAGCACTACTGCGTCCATCTAATATTACATTTTTAGTGTTCTTCAGTAAATGCTCATGTGTAGTTACGTCCCGTTGGCTTTTTAGGGAGACAAAAGCAGTGATAGGGAAACACCGCCATCACATTGGATTCACGCATTTCTCGCTGCCCAAAGAAAATGTTGCACTTGCTTTTAATACTCATTAGAGCACACGAGTTTCTTACTATGTGAAAGTCTGTGTATGGAAAGTTCACCGGAAAAAACCAGTAAGCCAGAAACCCAAGCTGGGACTGCGTCTTAGCTACATCATGATCCAGTTGTCTACCTACAGATTTGTTATACCCTTAATTTGTTGCATGTAAATACAAAAGCTCGCTATCACCTGTCACAACACCATACAGGAAGGAGCCAGAATCATGTGCACATTTATTCTGCTTTCCTTACTGAGTAGCATGTGTCACAAAAGCCATGCTCTGCACCCCTTCCCTACTACGTATCGCCAACACCACCACGCGCATGTGATGATAGTTTTTTCGCTGGCAAAATAGCCGGCAACTGATAGTTCGTCCATCGTGATGTTGCAAACGAGTTTTATGCCAGCATACTGACCGCGGCTGACAGCTCTTCACCTTCAGCAGCTTCCACCACGTTTCACTTTCATGATGTTGCATGCACATTGCATCAGGTTAAAGCACAGCTGCCAAGTGCCGGTTCTGCATGTTGCCAAAACCGTGGTCACTAACTGACGAAGATAGCGATGCGGACAGCAATGCCTCGTTTCGGTACCATGCGAACGCTGTTTTCGCCCATTTGTGGCGCTTTGCGCTTGGCACGCTTCGAGGATCATCCGTATTAACCAGGCTGCGGCCAAATGTGACCGAATTAACGAGAGTTTGATGTTATTACACAATGCTTATGCTGGCCGGGACCAGGGAACGCGTCCGGATTTTCCGAATTAACAAGGGTCGAATTAACGAGCATTTACTCTACCTATTTATCCTGAAGTCATTCATGCTCTGCTTTTGCATAAATAGAATGAATTCTCAGGCTAGAAATGTAGTGCAATTTCACTTATGTTCACTTTGAGCAAGCAAATATGGTACCTTTCACACAGCTCGTGGAAAGCAGCACATTGAACGACTCGTCAAACATGGTAGTGCCTTCAGCAAAGTGACCACGTGCAGCAATACACAGGAAAATGAAGTTAAATGGAGACACACTTATTAAGCAGGAGGTTCCGTGCATCCAAAACTTAATGTATGTTCTTAGCCACCAGTCGACACTGTTGGCAAAAAGAAGTCGTGTAGACAATTGTGTACAAAGTGCATTGAAGGGTTGAACAGCTTTTTGACAGGAAAATTTAAATCAACTAAGTGAGTGTGCTTGTTCTTGGAACAAGACATGCATGAACTTCAGAGTTCTTAATTAGATTCAACATGCTCCGTGTTCTTTTGCTTCTTCCTGCCAAAAATGCTGTTGAAGGTGGAATGCATATTTTCATCTCCTACGTCAACTGCAAAACATGCATAACAGACCTATGTCACTTTGTAAACATCGCTAAGTTGCTTGAAACAATAAAAGTGCCGGAAAAGAAGGTAGCCTTAAAGCAAGAGTTGCTAGTTTGTGAAGTGTTGTATTTGTTAGAGTATGAGCATCGTGTGTGAATTCTTGTGTATCTTTTTAACAATGCATTGTTTTGTGTTCCCAAATTGGCATGCAGACACTGAAGCATTGTTATCTTTCCTCCCCCCCCTCCCCTCCTTACCCCATAATTTCTTGTGCTTGTATTCTCAAATAGTTGAAGGTCAGTACTATCTTTTGTCATTTTGTGGCATCCTATTTCTCGCAATGTTCTAAGCGTTAATTTTGAAAGTTTCACTCGTGATTGAATGCACTGAACTTGCTAACTGGCTCTGCAGTTTTTTTTTTCTCGTCTTTGTTTTCTATGCCGTGTAACTGTGACTTCATGCACGACATGTGTGGCATGCATTTAGGAATGGTGGGTGAAAGAGCCCGTACAGGCTGATGTAGTTTATCTATTTTTTTCTCTGTCTTTAGCATAAACAATCTTTTTTAAAAGGACCTAGTGTACCTTTTTTCATGCCCAGCTTTTTCCACATTATTGCCCTGTACTGTGAAACATCTGCATAACGAATGCAGATATAACAAATTATCGGTTATAAATAGGGCTCTGTGTTTTCAGTTTTTTTTTTTAATTTGGACGGTGTTTTTCGGAGTTTATTTTTTTAGTGGAAATTCACCATTTGAGTTCATTTTTCATAAATCCCCAATTCTACGAAATTTGGAGTTTAATTTTGCGTTATTTTAAATACCTGAATGTCTTAAATGAAGCGATATCTGAACACGAAAACATCACACCACACGAAGCGTATTTTGGTTGTCTGGAAGTTTGAATGCACGAACACATACTCACACCAGCACAAATACTTGAATGCAAAACACCTACATTTGCATGTATTACAACCTGAAAGCTTGTTGTAATAGACGCATGCATGCTGTACAAGGTCCGACGGATATTTGATGTCGTCTGTCACGCTCCCGAGGGCCCTACATAAAACAACATCTCTCGCTTCATGAGCGACTAGCCCTTTGTTAAATGTACGATGGCTGTGGTCTACGAGATACTTTTGACGTGAGGTAAAGTTTATATCGGCCAAACCGGCCGTTGTATCAGTGACTGCTTTGAACATTCATTTTCGATAAAGAACGGAACAGGGTCATATTGGCCATTAAAATGGCAGCTTATCGCATAAATCCGAATTGTCAAAAATTTTACCGGCGAGTCTTTATCGAATTTCTTCGGATTTATCTGAAAACACGGAGCCCTATTTATAACGAAGCGAGTGAAGAATAGGATTGCCATTGATACACTGTTCTGAATATACGTTTATAACCAATATTCGGATATAACGAAGCCATTTTCATATCAAATGCGACTTTGTTATAATGAGGTTTCACTATGTGAGGCCTTTCGTTGACCTCATGCTGACATTTAGGTATTCTATGCCCTGCAGGTTCTGCCGACCGTGGCCGCGAGAAGAGCATTGTCCTCCTCTCGCGCATTTTTCCAAGATGACAGCACTCCCAAGCCTGTTACTGTCTATGAAGACCGATTGTGTGCATGTGCAAACAGGATGCATTTTGCGATCATAACCCCTGGCCAGCTTGTTGCTGTAGGCTCTACAGGCAGTGCTAGCAGTAGTCTCTCCTAGCAACGAGGTTTACGTCGCTCTGGCTCCTTATCGTCATTGAGGAAATCCTTTGATTGCCTTTGGCAAGCGTGTCATCTATACTTTTCTTTATTCTGTGTGCGTGTGTGTGCATACATCTGAATATTTTCCTTGTCCATTTTGCAGCTATGAGATGATCATAGTCTTAACTATCGGGATTTTGCGTTGAAGCTTCGCTGTGGGTTGGTTATGGTGCTCGCATAATAGTGCCGCAGTTGCTTTCCTGTCATGTTTTCTGTTAAATAAATCTGGGCTCAGCGCGGTGAAGCCAGATTTGGGAACTGCATGGACATTGTGCCACAAAGGATTAATCGGTGTGTGAATATATACTCTCAGTAAGCCCGGCGCAATGCGTGACGTGTGACTCCAGTCTGGGAACGAAAACAGGGGAAAGGCTCGAGGGGCTTGTTTCTTCACGAAACCAACAAACAGTGAAGCCAAGAAAAGCATTGGAGACATTATTTGTTTTAGCTGTAGTGTAATAATTGTGGCATAAATGGAAATGCATTAAAGTTGATGAAACATTCAAATTATGCTTCAAATTACCCATGTTTTTTTTAAAAACTTAATTCATTCTAAAAACTAATAATAACATCCCCAAGCTTCCTTTGGCTTCATTGTTTGTTGCCTTCATTAAGTCTGGGAATTGTTATTTTGTGAAAGTCGTTCAACCACTGCTTTGTAAATTTTGTCGTTTCTCATATTACTTGTGTAAACGTGTTGCAATTTTGTTGTTAAACTTTATTTGGGCTTTTGTTTCATTTAGCCGACGTTTACTGCTCAGTACAAGTTTTAAATGTGTGTGGTATTTTGCCTAATCCATAGCATACTTTTCCGGCTCTTAGAGGGACACTAAAGCGAAACAGCGAATCAATATAGACTGGTAAATTATTTTTTGAAAACTCTACTGTCATTGATTTCATTATCGTAGGTTTGTTCATAGAAGAGAAAACGAAGGTCAAAGATAAATTTCTAAATTTGGTGCCGAAGTCTTTGCATGTGATTGTCATTAGGACGTCACGGAATACAGCAGTACTTTCTCATATTTTGGCCAAATTGACTCTACAAAGTTTGCTGAAACTTAGTATGTTAGGTCTGTGGTCCCTTCAGAGCAAAATGCACTTCATGTTTACCGATTAAGAGCTGTCTAGTCCCTAGCAGACGCTGTCAAAATCTGCGACATCACAGTGAGTTGGTGCGTGAACTGTAAGGGGCCTTGCCACTTGCGTTTTACTTTTCCGCGTTTTCTCGCTTACCAGGCATCTTCCAGTGGCAAAGGAAGATGCTTTTGATATTGTGATAGGGTAATTTGCTAGCACAATAATAATTTTTCAGCTCTTTCAGAAAGGGGAATGCTTGGGGAAGATTTAGATGCTGCTAACAGTTGTAGCTGGGTTCTCAAATGACACGTGTTAATAAGATTTGAAGGGGTGCTTCCAACGTGCTCCACACGTACAGCCCCTCTTGTATGCATTGTTTCTTGCAGCCTGTTAAGGTACTGTTATTCCGCTACTAAACTTTTTTGGAGTGCCAACAAATGTGAAATTTAGGAATGCAAAATATTGCTGCGTTATAACCTTTCTTCCTATTTGTAGTTGTATCTGCATGTGTGCTTGAGTTCATGGTCTGGCTTGCGGTACAAAAATGAATGCATGCTAACTTGTCCTACTGTTTGTACTGGTTCTACACCATTCCATTCCAGAAGTTGATTCTTTTGTTTTTTTGTGGCAACCACGAGATAACATGTGAAGTATCTTTACTCCAGTTTGATGCTTTTGTGCTATTCAATGAACAAAGCATAAGTGGCTCACGAAAGTGTCTTTTATGCACTGTGCAAGGGTATTTGTATTGGCAGAGTGACTCTGCAAACTGCATTTGCGATGTCTTGTATCAATGTATTGCCACCTGTTAGTTTTGCATTGTGTGTTCTTGGCTTTACGTGCAGACTAAAAAGTGGCATTGAATGATTGTTACCCCTTTTGTAACTTGTGACTTTTTTATGAGAGTCACTACGTTTGAAAGAACATAGGCTGGTGACCACATGTTTGACAAGAGTGAGAAGTGTTTCTGTGTCGTCACTAAATTGATAAATCAAGTTTTTCTTGTATTGAAAGATAATGTAGGCAGCACTGATCGTTCAGTACAGTTAACGCAAAGGCATTTTAATTTCCCTGTAAGAGTGCTAATCACAGGGACGTAGCAGAAAATATGTGTTTAAGATTAACAAATAACAAATTCATAATGTTTGTCTTGTTTCATGTAGCTGTAACAGCTTTGCTGACTTTCGATAGTGGTTTTCTGACGGGACAGGGTGTCATTAAATGCATAAGTTATTCGCTTCAGTCTCTGTTCTTTTTCAATTGCAGGGCTTGAAGAACCTGAGATCATTTTGGTTAAGGAGGAGCCCCCATCCAGCTCTGACGAAGCATCCGCAACAGATACAGAAAGGGACGATACTGTTACAAACTGGCCTTCGAATGCCCGCAGAGAGGAGGTACATGAGAACTCTGGAGACATTCCCACTGAAGCGACAGACGTGCCACAGGATACAGAGGGCTCAGACGAAGACGGCGAATGGCAACAATGCAAACAGTGCCAGCAATACTTTGGCACGCTGGAAATCCTGCTTCAGCACTCCTGTCACGCACTCGCAGGACTTGCCGTTCTGGTGCGATAACTGTGGCGCCGCCTTCACGTGCCAGGGAGAGCTGACGGAGCACGAGAGTACGCACGTCGATAAGAATCGGTTCTGTTGCGCGCTGTGCAGCAAGATATTCATCAACAGCACCGTGCTTCGAGATCACACCGCGGTTCACCGCAGACATCCCGGATATCGCTGCCACCTGTGCCCCATGGTGTGAGTAGTCAGGCGGTGTCCCATTGACCTTGTTTATTTATTTCATTTATTTGTTTATAGGGTTTCTGCTGGCTTCGGAATAAAGCCCTAAGCAGGAGTGGGCAACGTACAAATATAGCACACTGAAAATTATGCAGTAAGTTACGCAAAGGAAAACTGGTATGCACAAAATGATAGACAGGGACACAATAAGACAGGGACATGGTAAGATGGTCGTCCATGTTTGTCTTACTGTGTCCCTGTCTATCGTTTTGTGCATACCAGTTTTCCTTGAAGTATGAACCAACTCGCCCAGCTACAAGTTTTATTGAAACGACGCAAATTATAATAATACAGTGAACGCACGATTTGGAACATGGTGAAAATACAAATAAAATTCTACAGTGCATGACATGTAATTGCACAAAGCATAACATATATGTGAATACCTGCTAACATCATATGAAAACAAACGAACAAGAAAAAAGAAAAAGGCAAGACATGCTACAGGCTCATTAGCTCGGCTAATAATAAGGGCACTCTCGCTGCATCCACAAGTTTGCCAGGTCTCACAGGAGCATAACGCTTATTTCCGCATCCCCTCAGCTTGTTTCTATTGACGTGGGATGCAACAGTAAGCGTTATAGTCCTGCGAAGGAGGTGATCATTTTGCTAAAGGAGCAGTACTGACATGACAGGCAATGTCTGCTTTTTCTTTTTTCTTTTTAAATTAAAGGGATACTCAACAAAAATTGGAAGAACTGAAGAAACTATCGAAATTCTACTTGGAAGACACGGCTGTTTCAGTAAACAGAGTTTGTTTCATGTATTTTTTAACAGTTGGCTGTATTTTTGGTGGATTGTCAGTGCGCGGCGGCTGCAAACAAGCGAAAGCTGTGACGTCACGTTCATAGAGGCGCATGCAGAGTGCACGTGTTCCTGTCCTTCTCTTCCCTTTCTCCACCTCCTTTCATCCCACTCTCCCCTTACACAAAAGCGCTGATGCTTTACCCCAGCCGGGAGCATCGTTCGCTGCCGGTGCTGTTCGTAGTGGTTCTGGAACCGTAGTGGGAGCTGAGTGGGTTGAGAGACGCGGGTGACAGCTGGCACTGTTATCATGCTCTTTTCCTGTGGATGAAACGTCACCAAATGTCACCTCGTCTAGTTCACAGCGCAGCCGCTAGATGCAGCACTTTGTGAAAAACACATTAAATTCGTTATTTTCCGCTAGTTCCTGCCTGAAATGAAGGTTGTGTCTATCGATTTGAGCGCCCAATCTTTCAATTTGGCTAAAAATCTTGGCAGCAAAAATTTTGTTCAGTATTCCTTTAAGGTATGGAATATCCAAGCTCTAGCAACAATGTTGGAAATCATTAGAGTCCCCTAACCCATTTACTTCAACCTCTTTTTCTATGAACCAATTTCGGTTTCGAAACTTGGATGTTGGATTAATCTTGACATCGTACTCATTCACTTCAACCTCTTTTTCTATGAACCAATTCCGGTTTCGAAACTTGGATGTTGGATGAATCTTGACGTCGTGCATCGTCTCGCCTAATTTCTCCATTTGGAGAGCGAAGCAAGAAAGAATGTTTCCAGCGCTTGTTTGGCTTTTTCGCAAGTGATGTGATCGTACGCAGCCTTGTGGCTATGTAACTTCAGCAGAAATGGCTCTCTATCATGACGTCTGCAAAATGTTGATGACACCGAGTGTGGTGTTTGCATGACAGTGAATGCTTCTCAACCTTCATAGCTGCCAGGTTTCATGCTATCTTGTGTTGGAAGCATGTGTCAGGGTTTCTGAAACATTGAAATGATGTGTTGGCACTGCTGTAGAATGGCGCCTGATTCGCTGTAGCTGTTGCGGCTTTTACCACCTTTGCTACATTTCGCAGTAGCAAGTTATCCTACGGCAATACTTGGAGGCTGGATTTAGGTGTACGAAAGCCTGTTGTGCACATAACTTTTTGTGCAAATAACAAACATATGTGCTGTGCCTGCATATTGCTGCGCTGCGTAGCTACCATGGCTGCCATGGGGTGCTGCCACACGCCACAATGAGCTTTGGCTGGGTCCTTTTGTCAGCTGATAACTGCAAATTCTGATTGATCTTTGTGGATGACATACCTCCAACCACATAGCAACGATATACAGCCGAAGTAGCCCTAGCGTTTCTAGAGAATTCAGCACACAGCTGGATTGGGAGTAGTGGCCAACACACAGAAAAAGAAGAAAAAAAAAATGCCCAAAGTCATGATGCATGCTGACATAATATTTAGGTCAGGGCCTTAACCTCTGACATAAATGTGACGTCATTTGATCAGATATTTTGCAAAACGATGCGACTTGCTGTCCCCCTGTGACTTAGACCAATGTCAGACTTTGTTGATGCGTCACTGTGAAACCACTGCCTCGATATTGAAGCCAAAAATGTTTTTCAAGGCAGCGGGATTTAAAATATATTTAGTGCGTTCTGGGGAACCACAATAGCATTTTTATTTAGAGCAACAATACGAAAATTTCTAAAATTCGTCTCAGTACTCCTTTAAAGAAGGAAAAACATCACATGGTTGAAAAATTCGTGAACACAGGGTGTTGCTGGAGCCGACTTTTCGACAAGTGGACTTGTCTTCTTCAAGGCTGCAATTGCTTTTTTGAAAGCAATTGCAGCCTTGAAAAACACAAGTCTGCGTGTTCAAATGTCGGCTTCAGCGACTCTCCGTGTCATCTCTTCAAGTTTCCATTTTCCCCTGAACGTCTGCCATGTTCAGATGGTTGAAAGCAATTCACAAGCTCCCTGTTAAGGCATCTATTATAGCCTCCATAATGGTTTCGGAGGTTAAACCTCATAATTGTTTTCTTTTTAAGCTTAGGCCCTAGGCTCCTCTGTATATTTCACATTCACCTACAAATTAAAGAACATTCTAACGATGTATTGAAATGACACTAGAAGAAAGCATTCTTGTGGTCGTTCCACCATCTTGGCTGTAGCTTCTTCTCCCAGTATATATTCCGTGCACAGTTCTCCTTAGCTTTTGCCTACTTCTATCCCCATGGCACTTTGCTCGACGTACTGGGTAAGGATAACTTTTGAAATCGCCACTGCTGTTATGGAAGCCAGTTCTTCCACTATTGGATGGAGCCACTATAGTTGGCCACTGTGAAGCTCTGTTGTATCGAGCTGATACCTTGCACCTCCCGACGACAAGCTAGAATAAGACGAATCGAAGAAGCTACAGCCAAAGATTGCTGATCAACAACAACGATAATCCTTCTGTGGTCATCATCTTCATCAAATTGCAGGCATGTTGAAGGATGTGCCGTGCTCGTGCATTCTTCAACGTGTGGGATGGCATGTTCTTCAATTTGTGGGAATGACTCGTAACAATATGCAGGATAACTTGGCTCAAGTAAAGGAGTAAGGACTCTTACGAAATGTCTAAACTGCAACAAGCACAGATGCCTCCTTGTCAACTTTACAAGAGGTCCAGCGTTTGTCTTGTTTCTGTGTCCACACTCCCAGGTATGCCACGCGTCAGCAGCTGTTAAAGCACCTGGACAGCCACAGTAAGCCTTACACCTGCAAAGTGTGCAACCTCAGTTTCTTCAGCAACAAGACCCTGACCGCTCACTGCGACCACCCACGCGGTCGCCCACGTGACCCCCCAGGTCAAATTTCAACACCGCCGCACTCTGCACTACAAGTGCCCGCACTGCCCCAGGACCTTCTATCACAGGGGACATCTGGTGGACCACGAGAGGTCCCACACCGGGGAGCGGCCCTTCAGCTGCGACATGTGCGAGAAAAGCTTTGCCCGACACCACAGCCTTCGTGTGCACAAGCGAGCGCATCATGCAAAGTAAGCTCATGAAGCACAGCCCTCGTAGGTCCCTCGCTTCGCCGTAGATTGGCCCCACCATGCCCCTTGGATATCTGCGAGAAGAAGCCAGTGACAGTTTTGCAGTGTTCTGCATGACCGGGAATTAACAGGCCTTGCTGGCTGAGCACTTGGTCGCAAGCAAGGTGCTGTGCTGGAGTGGAGATAGTGTTTGGTGGAGCCGGCTGTCGAAGTCTTATCATAGGAACAGATTCATGTTAGCCCATAGCGGAGAACAAAAAGTGTTATCTTCTTGCTTCCACCACCTTGCATACGCCAAATTTTGCTGGACAGCTCAACATGTATGCTTGTGTCACTGGTATTAGGACGAAACTTGAATGTCACGATAGTTTGCACGGAAGATTACGATATCAGTACTCAACCACTAATATTTTTCACGCAAAACAAGCATTTATTTTCCATTTAGTCTAGGGTTTACAATAACAAAGCAAGGGCACTTGAACTGTGACAGAACCTTTGGCTAGTTCGGCACTCTTTCGAGGCAGAAGTATAGTCAGATGCTGGCTTCCAGTGGGGTAAGGTTTAGTGAGGGCTGCCACTGCAGTTTTTTTTTTTTCAAGCTTCTTGGGTGCAGCCGCTCATTGCTGCTTGACTATTAGTTTGATTGCAGCCAAGCGTGTAGACTGTTGGTTGAACGACTAAGATGAGCAGACACTTGGTTGTACCCACTCCTTGCTGCGGGATTGTTCATTTAATTGCAGCAGAGGGTGTTTAATAGACCTTACTGGTCGGGCACCTTAGTGCGCAGGCACTTTGTTACAATCCCTTCATAGCTACCTGACCATTCATTTGGTTTCAACCAAAGGCATTTAGCTGCTATCAAATATTTTCTCAAACTACAGTGATTGCATTTACTTGCTTTTGTGTGCTTGTATGCATATGTGTGTAATTTTATAACATATTAATAGTTAATATTAGAAAGAAAAGTTAGCATGTGAGTGTAATTCTGAGAACAAGTAGGTCAGAAGAGATATTAAATAAAGAAATGAGCAACGTCTCAAGCTGCATCAATATGCCCGAGTTTGTCAGACATCATGTGTTACGCATTTTTAGTTTTCCTAGGTCATTAAAGCCGGATTTATACAGCTTGGAATTGTAAGTTGCTTGTGAAAAGATGATTAAATGTGAAACACCCTTGCTTAGTATAAAAGTAACATGTTACCACCAGACCTCCAATCAGTTATTTGCTAAAGTTATGCTTTTAGGAGTTGAGCGTGAAAGAACACAAGGACAAAAGAAGGAATGTAAACACACACTGGCACCAGTGTAGTGCATACATTCCTTCTTTTGTCCTTGTGTTCTTTTGCGCTCAACCCCTAAAAGCATGACAAACCAACAAGTCCGCATCACTGCCCTCCTCAGCTAAAGTTACTTTCTCAGCAAACATAGTTAGAAGCTTCCTAACGATAATACTCTGTTCAAGCAGTGTCGTGGCTGTTTTGTGCAGTGCAGCTGTACTTGAAGAATGCAACGTATCAGTTTAGGGGAAAGCATGTATGCCTTTGTTTCCGACATTCCGAGGTCGCATTGCATTCGGCGAAATCTGTAGCCCTCTCGGTTAAAACGATGTTGCTACCAACTTTACCAATTACATGCATAGTGACATGAGATCACATCCTCAAGTAATTGCAGTTATTCACTGTTCCACTTTAGAACTCCCCTGCTCGTAATTCGATGAATACAGCACAGTCACTGTCAGTCCTAAAGGGACAGACAACTGATTTTTTAAGGTGCTCATTTCTTGTGGCACAATGAAGAGCTTGTCCTTTAAGACGTTTGTACTTGCAGCGGTTACTTCTGAATATACATGTAAATTTAATAATCACAAATTTTAATCTGGGTGATCTAAAAAAAGAAAAACCTCCCAACTTAAGGGGAGATGTGGGTCTTGAAAAGTGTGTTTTTAATAGTTGGGTGAACGGAATGAAATTTAATACACTTACTCAGTTTTTTCTGCAGATTCCAAATCTCTGAGTAGATCTTTAATAGCTGCATTACAACAAAATATATGCAAGTTCTACAACGTTTTCTAGCACAATTCTTACGGGGATTTTTGGAAACTTTTTTTTCATCAAACACAAAAGCAAACTATGAGACCAGGTTGCCAGAAAGCTAGTCTAGCCGATGATGCTATTTATCTTCTGATAATGTTGTTTACCAAATGATAATTCTCTATAATCATAAAGTGTATGAAGCAAAAATTTTTCTCTCATATTTGCATCCATTTATTTTGTATTCGAAGTTTGATGAAAACAATCAAATTAGCATCGGCTAGACGAGCTCTCTGGCAGTCTTGCCACATATTTTGTTTTTGTGTTTGACAAAGCAAAGTTGCCAAAAAGTACCGTAAGAAATGTGCTCTCGGAAATTGCATATCTTTTGTTCTAATGCAGATGGTAAAAATGTACTTGAAGATTTGGAATCTGCAGAAAAAACTGAATAAGTGTACTAAATTTTATTCAGTTAACCCAACTAACAAAGTTTTCTCAAGACTCACGTCTCCCCTTAAGCAACACTGAGAAGTGGGAGCAACGCCTGATATCCCGTGGCACAAATTCAGAAAGCAGAGCAATAGATGGCTTTCACGTAACTGAATGCAACTATCATTAACTGTTCCCACCATCATCTTTTATGCCAGTGTTGCTGTAAGTGTGTGTGGCTGTAAGGACCTTTCTCATATATGTGTTTCCTTGTTTTCCTAAGAACTTGTTCTTCTAAGAGGCTAATTGTGAGCCCAAGTACAAGATTGCATGATTGCACGTCCAGTTTACGTGTGCTCATTTAGAGAGTTTGGGCAAAGTGTGTTTCTGTGTAAAAAGCTTGTTTACTTGTTAAACTTTATTTTGTTTATTTGTTCAAGTGATGAACCAGGAACGGTTTCCACACCCAAAAAATGACTCAGTTGACCATTCAGCGACTAGAAGCTAGCTTCGAAGCAATTGATAGCACTCAAAGTTATTAGACATAACATTGTTTTAAGTGGACACTATGCACTAAGTAAAGAGAAGTGTTAATGTAAAAAAATAGAAATGCGGATAAATGAAACACAAAATAGGACCAGCATTGTGACGAAAAGATAAGGAAATATGGTGCATTTCTTGTTCTTCGATGCTTATATCAGGTATTTGGTAGTGCTTGTTGCGGTGTTGGTGTTAAGACAATATACACTGTCTTTGTCTCAGCTGAAATGCTTGCTCTGTAAGTACTTGGAAGAGGCTTGAATTAAAGTTCATAGCCTAATTTGATCATGGATTTTTTGTTTTGTCCTTTCTTCAGCTCTAGTTTTTATGTGCTGAGCAATCTATGGAAACTAAACACGTTTTTTAGATGCGAAGCAGCTTTTGCGCTGGGCTGTGTCTGTAGTTCCATTGGCAACCGTCCGCTTTCTAAAACCTAGCATAGCCATCTGTAACATATTGAGCGCGCGCTCGCACCAAGGAGAAGTCTTCTTCGTCTTGTTCCTCGACCGCCTTGATGATGATACGTGCAGAGCACTTTAGGGTCCCGGGCTGCCATATGCTGTCCTAGCTTGGCGTAACGCAGACAAAACCACGTGTGCTGGCACGTGCTAGCGCGTTCGGGCCTGTGTAAGGGGCTGGGTAACATGCTGTGGCCTCTCCCCCTTACACTCTCTCAGCAATCGTGATGGTGTCGGGGGACGAGATTCTGCAGACACACGATGAATCAACGCGTTGCATCCTAGTCAGAAAGCGTGCTGGCATGCGCTAGCGCGTTCGGGCCTGTGTAAGGGGCTGGGTAAGACGCTGTGGCCTCTCCCCCTTACACTCTCTCAGCAATCACGTGATGGCATCGGGGAACGAGATTCTGCAGACGCGCGATGAATCCGCGTGGCTTACTCCAACAAGAGTTCGGGACGAGTAACAGCAACAGCAGCTACAGTGAATTCATAGTGTGCTCCACTTGCAAGGACGCGTTAACATCGGGCAAGGTGCCCATGATGAATGGAACATTAAGTCAACCCATGCGCTGCTTCGCATCCCCCCATGGTTCCCTTAAGTGGGAGATGGCGTAATTTTTTTCCTCCTTGTTTTATTTGTATTCACCAAATACTCGCGGACAACTTTTCTTGGCAATGAAGCGAAGGCTACAGAGCCAAATCGCGCGTATCGTACAGCCAATGAATGTAGTTCCACAATTGCGTCCATATTTTCTGTGTGTAATATAAAAAAAAGCTCTTTATTTTCTACATGTAACTCTTTGAGACAGGACGCAGCTCACACTAGTGAGATATTTGTATTTGTTTTACTTTATATGTTGTCGCTTTGCGGTTTTGCATGCATTGAGAGAGTCACGCCTTTTACATGTACCTCGAACACTAAGCGGCATCTGCATCAACATGAAACTCTGATCGCGCGCAGCCATCACTTTCCACAGCAGTGTAAAATGTGCACCATACCGGACTACTTCGCGTTGCAGTACATGTGCAGAAGCTCCACCCTCACAGCTTCCCCTTCATTGCCAAGAAAAGTTCTCCGCAAGTATATAGTAGCCAGTGCAGTGGGTTTTGATATCATTGAGTGCCTTGCCATTTCTGTCTCAGGGATTGTAACTTGCCCGCCGTACTCTCTTAAAGTTGTGATGCGCTGCTCAGCACAAGCCATGCTTGTTTCACAGCCATGGCAACCGCATTTCAATGGGGGCGAAATTGAAAAACACCCATGTGCTTTAATTTAGGTGCTAGTTAAAGAATTCCAAGTGGTCATAGAGCCTTTAATAAAGAGTCTTTACTGTGGAGGCTTTACTCTGGAGGCTTTACTGCAGAGTCTTTACTGTGGAGGCTTTACTGCAGAGTTTTTACTATGAAGTCTTCAGTATGGAGCCTCCACTACAGTGTGTCTTGTACTCATACAGTACCGCGATTTTGGCATTTCAAAAACCCGATTTTAATTTTTTGGATCATAGACTCCCACTGCTACTTCAAGTCATGTGTGAATGAAGAGACATTTTATGGAAGCACAAGTAATTTATACACATGAGTGTGCTGCAAACTTTGAGCGGCTTCCACAACGAATGTCCTTCTTGTCTACAACTGTTGGTGATGTTGGTGATGGCACTGGGAGCAGGAGCATGGTGCAGTCACTCACTCAAGCTCGGAGACTTGCCTCCTCTTAGTCTCACCACACACTAATGCCTATGTGCTCTTGCTTTTCTTATTGATAGCGTAGACAGTGGTTGCAGCACCACAAAGTTGAATCTTGCACATTGTAGCTATGATCCTTTGCGACATTGCAGAGTTGAAGACCCTTTTACGCTTTCGTTTACTAATGCCATTTTTAGCGTTGCTTGAATGTCTGCGCTCCTAAATTCTGCTTTTGTGTCCCGTTACTTAGCACTTTGGTTCTTGCAATACCTCTGATGCTAGTCATCACGTGCTTTTGAGGCTCTTACAAGGAAAAATATAATAAAAAGAGGAGCAGCTGAATATGCTTGTGACATATTTTGGAGATATAAATGCTGGAGAATTGTTTCGGAGAAGCTGGTAAGTAAGGTACACTGGCAGTTCTGATCCTCACAGAAGATTTCTATCTCTATTAAACTTCTCTAGAGGGACCGGCACCAAATGGCACTGAGCATTGATCATTGAAATCAAACACATTTGAAAGTGACGTGTGGCATCCTGTGGCATCCTGTAGTGATGCTCAGTCTGCACTGATTTCATAATCATTTACTCTACCATGCTTGAAAGTGCATGTGTGAGAAGAGCATCGGGCTGCAACTGCCCGGCTGGGACCGAGTTTTGTGCATTGCATATTTGCCTAATGGTTTCTTTGAGCTTGAGAACAATCAGTTCTTTTTTTTTTTTTTCATTCGCATGCGCATTATGGCTGAAGGGCTATTCTAGAATCTGATCTAAGTATATGTCACAGAATTTTTTTTAGTTGCACTACTATGTACTAGCACATCAGAGCCGCGTTGGTAGTGATTTGTGTGCAGTGGAGGCATTATTAGCCTTCCTTAGAGGCATGGGCACAGTGAGTTTTTGCGGTGTACTCTTGTGAGTGCTTCGCATTTGCTGTGCGTAAATGTGTCATTTCATTAGTCATTCCCATTATCTGGAACAGCATGCCATTTGCATAGCCATGCTGAGCATCTACCCCATTTATTCGAAAAAATATGTCCCTCTCCCTTCAACGATATGAATCTCTCTATTAAAACTTAGCCTTCGTCTAATGAGTCACATATAAGGAAACACGCCAATTATTGTGCTGATGAGGAATATCCTCAGTCAGCTGAGAAATAGTCAAGGCTAAGTATTAGAAATCATTATATGCTACAACTAAACCTAAAATTTGGATGGCCGTTCTTTCTTTCCACGAGTTCTAGCTAAACCAGTAATGCAAGATTCGTGACAGTATTTTTTTTTTTATTTGAACATACTGCAGGCTTTTCACGGCCCATGCAGGAGTGGATACAAGAATACAAACTAAACATCGAAAGAAAATACATAACGAAATAACAAGAAAGTGCAATGCCAACAGATCACAATTCAAACTCGACACACTGTGTATTATGTTCATAAAAGATTGAATGGTGTTACAGCACACAATATTGTTATCTAGTTGATTCCAATGATGGATAGCTGACAGAAAAAGGGAATGTTTGTGAGCGTTAACACGACTGAAAGGTTGGTGGATTGACTTGGAATGGTTCAGTCGCAATGAGTATTGGACAACTCGAGGGAGAGCTGAGTTGGGATGTGTGTGAATGTTTTGTGCCAACGGCTTGGCAGGCTCGCAGTTGGGTCGCCAGTTTGGTCTTATAACTTAGAATTGCTTACGTGCCATGTACTGACATGGCAGGCCTCCAAGTGAGCCTTTGCTGGCCTGCTACAGGCATCACATCTTGCTTCCTTGAACCCATTAGGAAAAAATATATATATTCATTATTATTAGATTGTAGCTAAGATCATTCATGTAACAAGCATGCTCTATCACTTAAATTGAATGACTAAAGCTTTTAATTTTTTAAGTGAAACCGTGACCACTGATCCCTTTTTAAAATTGTTGCTAGTGCTCATTACACCATACAATCGAATCTGATTGATTTTTTTTTTTTTTTCTAGAGAATGGTTTCATTTGAAACACTGTTGCGAACTGCTACATAAGCTGCGACTGCTTCAGCTACAAATTTTAGTGCTCCTGGAAAAGGGAAACATGGTCGCTTTTGAGTGATAGGCGCGACTTTGTGTTATGGTGGTCACATAAACATAGTAAAGGGGGTAGAAACATTGATTCAGCCATGGTAAATGCATTCATTCAGTGATATTTTTTTTTACAGTGTTCCGCAACAGAGTTGTGGAAAATGTTATCTTGCATAGCGCAGAAGAGGTGATCACTAAGGACGAGCCTGCGTGCGTAATCATCATGGGCACAAGAAGCACTGCCTCACAAGTGACAAGTGACCATTGTGACAAAGAAATTTTGGGCCAGGTGTGACTGCTTGCACCAGTACAGGCCCTGCTGTGACATCTTCACTCGCCATCATCGGCTTAGGCACCTCTGTGTGCACCTGTTCATGTGTGTGTTCCTGTGAAACAGTTGCGGAATTGTCTTTTCATGCCACAAGGATGCACCTCAACAGAAATATTCATACTCACCATCCAGAAGTCCAAAGTGTCACCATTCATAAATGTCAGGAGTTGCATGCGCACCAGCACTAAAACAGCCAGGCAATCCTTACTGTGAAGGCACGGAGTATCCTGTGTACTTTAGACAGACGTTTCTTATGCAAGCTTCTTCACGTTTGAACGTTGGGTTTAAAACACTGTCAGCTTATGCTTTTCACACTTGTTGATCCGGTATCATTTGGAAATACCAAGTTGTTTTTAGTAATTCTGATGTTTGTGAGGGTCCTTGCAATCTGTTCCAGATAGTAAAGTACATGAGGCACTTTACTATTCTCATTGTGTAGTGTTTTTAAAATGCATTTGCTTTGATGTCTGTGCTAGATCTGTTAATCAGCTTGCATTCTCTTGTTTGTGCATATCTGTGTTTTCTCACATGCTTCGTGTTCTGATTGCACACATAATGCTCGCCTGTGTAATCCCTACATTTGGAGTCATAGTTAAGACAAAGCCATAAAAGCAGAGCAAGAACTAGCACTGCTTTTGAGAACTAATGCTTAATTAAGGAGTGCCTGCACTGTCTCATCATCATCATGCAGAACAGCCAAATTTATGGGCTGTTTATTTTTCTTTTATCAGTCATGAAGTGAGAATTGGTCGCATACATCAAAGACAGTGCTAATTTGTTGTACTAGACAACAGACCCCTTTCACTATTGTGCATTAGAGGAATTTTCTTTTGGGTCAGTTGAATAACCATGTTTGGTAAGGTGCAAGTACAGAACACGAGACCACAATGAAGAGAATTTACACATGCAGTTTATCTCTTATATCAGCCAAAATGATAACTGACACCTGCTGTAAAAATGCTTATCGATCCAAGTGCAAGGCTTGAACCTAATTATCAAAGCATATACCCAGTGAAATAAGCTGAAAAGATCATGGCATCTTCATCAAATTGCACTGGTGCGCACTAGGGCACTCTGGTGCGCCGTTTCATCCAATCATCGTAGCACCTGGGCACCCCAGTGCGCACGTGTGCGATTTGTCGGAAATGGCAAAAATTAGAATTTCACATCTTCTAAACTTCATTGCATGGCGAAAACTGAGTTGACGAGCATGGCTCGTCTCTGGCAAGCTTTGAGAAGGAGCTGGGGCTTGTACAAGTACATGCTCGTCTTTAGACATATTTAGATGTCTTTAGGCGTAAACTGTCGAGACAATTACAGCTCAGGCTTGGCAGTTAACGGTTTAAAGGGTGGCCATCAACTTCCTTCGAGATCTCATCAGTACCCGTGTATACAAACTGTTGACTTCAGGTACATTGTTTAATTTCATGCTTCGTTGCATGTGTAGAACCAATAATTCCTTTTGCAATTATTCTCCTACCCTGCTAAAATTTGAATGCTCCCCAGCTTTGCTCTTGAAGCTGAAAACAAAGCAATGAAAGTGACCCAAGGAAATAAGATTTCGTTGTTTTTCACTCTGTGCTAAGTTGCACACTTGCAGTCTTTCTTCTTGCCAATGTGAATGCTATGGTATGTACTCCCAGGGACAAATGTTTCCAGGACACGGACTCTACGTGAAATGCGAAGTTTTACTATTTTAATGCATGACCCTTCTAATTTAATGCATGACTGTAGGTTGCAAGAGCTACTATTAGCTGAAGTGTTTAAATTGAGGCTACATTCCAAAGCTAAATGGCAGTTCAGCTTTTTTTTTTTTTTTGCCAAGCTTGTGCTCTATTAACTTTTGTCACCAACTGTATCTAAACTAACCTGGTTTTTGACATCCACATCCTTATTTCTGCAGGGCAAGGACAGCTCATGCTCAGAAACGTTCACGTTAAAGTTGAACCTCCAGACACCATTTGTGCGAACAAACGAAACGTTGTTGCGCCATCGGGAAGTCCCGTTTTTCGAGTGGAGACGATGGGCAAATGCGTGGAGTTCGGTGATCACCAGCACGACTGCAAGATCTGTGACACGACGTATGAGACGTGCCTACACTTGCTTCAGCACTCCATCGCGCACATCAATCAGTTGCCGTTCTGGTGCAGCAATTGCGGTGCAGCATTTGCGCACCAGGAAGACCTGGTTAAGCATGAGGCCCAGCACGTGAACAAACAAAAGCACCGGTGCGTCAGGTGCGACAAGGTCTTCGCCAACCGGACTCTGCTCTGGGAGCACATGCAGTCTCACTACGGCAATCCTGACTACAACTGCCACCTGTGTTCCACAGTGTGAGTCTTCCTTCCTACTTCTTCACTAAATAAGAGTTATGAAGTGTGTATTATACTCACCAGATTTGGATTTTATTGCAATAGCAATTATATGGACACTCTTGGCTGGTTTTAGCTGTTGCTGTCGCCGTCATGTCCTGGATATGTATATGTATGTATATATAAATAAAAGCCACAAAGAAAAATAAATCAAGAAAAAAATTTCCGAAGAGCACCACCGGGATTTGAACCTTTGACCCCTCGCTCTGCAGTGCGCTGCTTTAAATAACTCGGTCGCGCGCCACTGCCTGTTTAGCATAACAACGGCGAGCTATTTATATACACCATTTATCGCTAACGGCACGCAGAGCTCGGAGGTGCTCCAGTATGTGTAGTATCGCCCGCGATATTGCCCGAAGAGTGTGCTTTAAAGCAACGCTCCTACATTTTTTTTCAGACGCGCACTAAAACGTGGTCCATTTCTGTACCCACTGACGATGTGGAACGCTGAGTAAACGATGCGTCGAATGCCACCGCGCAGCAGGAGACGCGGAGCGGTCACTCCACATGCCGCAGTTTTAGAGAGAAAGAAGTCTAAGTGCGTTGGGTTGTCGTGTGCTGCTCAAACACAAAGAAGTAAATACCGTAACAGTTAGTTTGCGCTCGTCCTGTGTGTACCTGTGCGTTCTTTTCCTTCTGCTTGAGCAGTGCACTGCAAGTGTCAAGCTGTGACCATTGTTAGTTCGTGATCGTCCTGTGTGTGTTCTTTTCACCAGTCCTTTGCGCTCAAGCGGCGCGTTGCAAGTATCAAGCTGCTTGCCGTTCTTCGTGTGACATTCTAATTTGTTGCTATCGCATTCATTGCTTGGCCGTTGCGCCGAAACTGTGACTTTTTTTTATTACGACAGCAGCAGAGTTGCAAAAATTATTGTTACATGAAAGGACTTGGGCGAGAGGTTATATATGAGAGTATCTGCAAGCATATATTCGGGCACTTCACCATAAGGTGACAGTGCACGACTGCTTCAAATCGTTGTCTTCTTTACTCAGTTTCCTCATTCTCTATCCCTGGTACTGGCCCGCGGCACTGCCCTTAGCAGAAAAGCGCCACCCTGGAGCAGTAAAGGCAAGGATTCAAAGCAGTGTAGTAGGCCTATACGCTGTCAGGAGGAGGTCTTGAATTCTTGAAGAGATTAGGTTAAAATATTTACATAGTACAATCTGTCTTGGTCCTCAAGAAACCAAACTTCTCACATACAAAACTCTAATTCGTCCCATGCTCGAATGTGGTTGCACTGTGTGGAAACCCTATAGGAAATGCGATATCAAAAAACTAGAATCCGTTCAGAAAAGGGCTGCGAGTTTTGTATGCAAAAGATATGACAGGGATTTCTCTGCGTCGAATTTTCTTCCTCAGCTAGGTCTCGCTACACTCGCAAAGCGTTGGCACGTGGAATGCCTGAAATTTCTTTACACACTAATCAATTCTCCCCCCCTTGACACACTAGACACTTGTCTTGAGTTTTCCAGACTTTTATCTGTGAGGAGCGAACACGCCCTTAACATTGCAATCTTTTCCACCCGCACTGACATGTTCAAGTATCGTGTCTTTCCTTCAGCAATCGAAGCCTTGAAATTGTTGCCCGTAAGTGTCCGTTTGTACCACTTAAATTAAGAACTTCTGGAAGCCTGTTCACGAATGTTCATTTGTTGTTGATTTTCTTTCCCACTCCTGCATAGCCTCATTGGGACTGCGTGTAAAAATAAAGTAGAATAAAAATAAATGAAGACTGCAACAGGACCTCTTCAAAAAGTTAATATGACAAAACAAACAAGATGCTAATGTTAAACAAAACGTGAACAACAAGCAGGTAAAGGTTATGCCATGTAATTAGCAAAATTGGTTAAATAAGTACATATTGTTGGAACGTCAGAGCAGAGGTCGTAACACACATATTGAAAGAACAGCAGCAGTTCAGTTCTTTTAATACCACGTACCTCTTTGTCCTTTGTAACGTCTGTATAGAGCATATGTGTATTCGTGTTGTCATCTTTCTCGTAGCATGCACATGGTAATATGAACCATTGTTAAACACTTATTCAACTTATAGAGGGGCGAATATATTTCCCAACTGGTGTAAGTACGTTTGTCTAATATTCACATTAAATAGCAACTGTTTCTAGATCAAGAAAAGTTGGATTAGTTAGGTGATCTCAGTGACTGAATGACACATGAAAGAATGTTTACAATACCCCTGTCAACGTGAGGCATAGTAGTGCCATCTTGAGCGAGTAGTGCTCTTTGCCACTAGTGTCGCTGGCAGGCTGTCTCACGAGGATGTTTAGTGATACTTCCGAATGCACTCAAGCAAGTGCATTTGCAAAACTCACTTTGCTCCATTGAAGTGTGTAGCCTCGGTAGCAATGACTAAAAAATAAAACTCACAGGGTCCCTTACGCATTCACCTAACATGACTCGGAAGGTGAAAGCCATCTTCTTTTTCTTCTCACCCCCCTCCGAAAGTTTTCTGCACCGAACACGGTTTCGCACTGCCTCCAGGTTCGGAGGCATTGCAAGCCTTCTGCATCTCACCTGGTTTTGCACTGCCTCCACGAATCAGCCCACTTTGACCAAGCGACGATGTCATGTAATGACGTCATCATGTGACATTGTGATGTCACAAGTTTTGGCAGTCTGTGACATCATGATGGCGTCATACAGCGACGTCATCACATGATGATTTTTTGCACACTCATGTTGACAACACTGACAGTCAGTTTGCATGTTTGGTGAGATATCTAAGGCTTTTGCCTTTAAAGTGTACTGTTGATAGCAATGATGGTAGTCATTTTTAAACTTTCCTTTTTGTCGCTAGGAACAAGAAAAGTAATTCGCTATTCTCACTGCTCTGCCGTTTACAGCCGTGGTCGCAAGGAGGCCGTAACACCAGCCGTGTGGTATAGCATTGCAATGTTTACGCCAGAGCAGCGGCTGTAATTTGGACCATGATTCATGGCGATTAATGATGCTGATTTGATAGCGATGATTTTTTTCATTTACACCTCTGTTTATTTGAAGTGAAATGAAGAACTAGAGCATATTTCTCATTTGTGGGTCTGCCAATCTTTATGACTTACAACTGTGTTAGTACATTCTACTCCTTGCCTTACGTTTTTCTTTTATTATTAAAAAAAAACTTTTTTCTGCCATGCTTGTGTTTTTCACTAGGTGATAGATTTTATATTAGGTATATCATTTTCATTCAGTAAACCTTAGTTGAGTTAGCACACTGTCTTGTTTTATCCCTCTGTGGTCACCTTCAGCCCTGTTTCAAGGTGCAAAATAAGAAGTTGACTAAGTCGTGTACAAACCTGAAGGCAGGTGTTACTGTTTCATTTTACCAAACCAGTGTGCCCAGCAATCCCTACTTTACCTCTGTGTAACCTCCCTCCCCCCCCAGAACTTACGAGGTCTCCTAAATAAATATGGTTTCAGGATCAAGGACATTTTGTAGGCAAAAGAAATTCGTAGTTGCCTTTCCTGTCTATGCAGCTCTCCAATCTTCGTCTTTCTTGCATTCAGCCTTTCCCGTCTTCTATTCATTTTGTTTTGCTTCTGTTCTTGCAGGCAGTTAGAGTTAACTTTGTGTGACCACTCTAGGGTATATCATCGTTATCATAGATAGTATTATATCATAGTTGCACATAGTATTAATATTAACATGCTGTTCAAATACGTACAACTTTGCCAACACCAGCCGTGCATTTGAAATGATGCCCTTTTGTTGCACACTGCTATCCGGAATCCTGACATAAAACGGCCAAATTCTTTTTTATCTGTGGATCCCCTCTTGCCAACATGCTCTTTCTCCATCCAAACGAACTCTGTCCTGCTTTTGGTACCTAATGGGATGTGCACTGGCATCTACCAGAGCTTGGCAAAGCACTGAGATAAAGCCAGCCTGCCTGTAGTGGAGTGAGAACTGTGTAGTATGAGCTGGGCACCGTTGTCACCGTAAAAATGGGGTCAGCTTGCACTAGTTGTGCAAGGCTGGAGCCAACAGTGGAGCTTGTGATCACTTGGCTTCTTCCAGCTTTTATGTGGCTGAGCAAAACAGTGCTAACCAGGCGGTAACAATCTATCAGCGAAGTACCATGTGACCAGGCGAAGCGCATGCTTAATGCACTCGGACACAGTTTTCAGCCTAAGTAATTTTGGTTTAATTACAATCGGCTTAATTAGACATGGCTTAATTAGAATCGGCTTAATTATAGTGACTTAATTAGGCCTGGCTAAGCTTATCTTGGCATCAGGCACAGTTTTCTGTCCGCAACGCACCGCCTAACAAAAAGCTTAAACAGCTCCTCTGTTAAAATGCATGTATAAGTCCAGCTCATTCCTGGCACAAAGGGAGTTGAAAGATATCGAATTAGTGTCAAGTTTTTACGGAACCACTTTGGAACCAATTTAGCTAAACAAGACATTTCATTGAAATTAACCACAAGCTCTTTTTGTGCTCCAACCTGCATTTTCATTCTCCTTCCTTCTTTCCTGACCCTCCAGGTTTCCCCTGCAGCACCAGCTGTCCAAGCATTTGCGAACCCACGGCAACGACCTGCCTTTCGTTTGCGAGCAGTGCGACGCCAGATTTCTGTACAAGGAGTCGCTCTGCAGGCACAAGAAGGTCCACCAGGGTGACCGAAAGTATAAGTGCAGGCACTGCCCCAAGGCTTTCTTCCAGCGCGGCTATCTTGTGGAGCACGAAAGGATCCACACCGGGGAACGGCCGTTCGCCTGCCACATCTGTGATGAGAAGTTTGTGCAGCGAGGCCACTTGATCGTGCACAGACAGAAAACAGGCCATTAACTTGCGACTCTGTAGCCACTGTGTTTTTGTCCCTGTTTACCTACAAAATGTTCTCATATGGTAGAATTCACTGGGACATCGCCTGCACAAGAGTGTCACGATGCAATTGTGTGGCTAGTGGTGCATATATAAAAGTCGGCAACTGAAAAGGAGTTCTGGGGAGCTATTCTCGAACTGTCCATCTAATGGCCATGTCTATTTCGACGGAGCGCATTCAGTTACTCGAGAAAGAGGCAAGCCGTGACGTCTTCGCGCTCTTGACCACGTCGACACACTGCACCTGCATAGCACGCTCCCAGCATTAGAAGAAAGGAAGTGGATGAAATGTACAGTCACGGAACACTTAAGCAAATTTGACAATTGACAAGTCTGTCCTTGCATATTAGCGCATCCCAGATGCTTGTGGACAATGCAGGCAATGAGTCCCGACCTTCACAGGTTCGTTAAATGGGAGGCCACATTAAACCTAGTTCGAGGGCTAACGCGATCACAGAATCAGAGTTAATACATGGCCTCCAAGATTTGCACAGGCAAAAGTGAATCTCGGGAGCCTGCATTTGTTGCGTTAATGTGCATTCCGTTCCTTCCATTTGTGTCGAGAGTTGTGAAATCTCCACGACAACAAAATGATGTTGCGGAAATAGAACCGGAAACAAACGGCACGCTGCTCTCGTCAAGCTTCGGCCAAACAGCGGTGGCCGAAATGGACAGCCCTCTAAATAGACAGTTCGACAATAACTCCACTGTATTTTTCTTTTTAGTCTGAGTTCCTAACATACTGCCACTGGCTAACCCACCCTGATGAATTCACAGCTAAAGTGTTGTGCTTCTAAGAACAAGTGTGCGTGTTCTTAGACAAGTGTACACACCACTGTACACACCACCATTTAGGGCACTTGTTAAAGAACCCCCCAGGTGGTCAGAATTAACCCAGAGTCCACCACTGTGGCATGCCCAATAATTGCATCGTGAATTTGACACTAAAACCATGCAATCTTTTAACCTCCCGACTGATGATTTAAAGGCTTAGAACTCTGTACAGACTGGTAAACTAAATTGTGTAGTAGTGTCACTAGTGCAGTTTTCTTAGTTGTCTAAGAAAATAGTGGTTGCATCTCATCAACAGTGTCCGAGTGAGATTTCCCACAGAATGGAAACTATTGTTGAATTTCATTGGCGTATTCAGAGCAGCATGCCAACTCCACAAGCAAACGCGCAATCCGGTTTTTGGAACACAGCCTATGGCACTGGAGCGTGGTGCAAGAGCGAAATTACCATATTTGGTCTGGAATTACCCAGGGTACCCTGTGGGTGGTCATCCGCTTCCAACTCTTCTTCGACAATGCGGAGGACGCATTTTCGAATGCCCGCTTTTAAACAGCACCTTTGGTGTCTCTCTGTCTCTGTCCGATTCGCCGTACATATCGGAATCCGAGACATCGCTGCTGGCAACAACACCTGCAACGATGAGTTTCCCATGCCGGCCACCATTACTAAAAACTCAACACTGTTCCACGAAGTGAAATCTGAGGAAACAGCAGAGCTGTTGTCAATCCTTTAATGTTTTTCTGTGTTTTGCTGTGATTCTTGGGGTTTTGTTTCTGTGTTTTGGTGTGGTATGTGTGTTTTCCTGTGATCTGTGGTGTTGTTTCTAAGTTAACGCCTTGAATTGGGTTGGTTGGTTTCGCCGTGTTTGTGTCCTCTCGTCTTCGTCCTGTTCTTCGTTGTTTCTGTGGTTCTTGCGTTTTCCACTGTAGTGGACTTCATTCCCTTTGCCATTTCCTTTACACTTCCTTCTCTCGGGGTTGGTGGTTTCCTTCCACTACTGCTTGGCTTGCACGTCCTGCTCTCAGAGCTCATGGTTTGCTGCTCGACATCGGCGCTGCCACTCTTGTGCGAGCTCGTGCTGCGGCTCGAGCCCTGTGGAGTCCATTGCCCTTCCGCGGCATGCTCTCTGATTGGTTCGCTCCTCCCATGGAGCGCTAGTCATGTGACCTCCATGGTCACATGACCATCTCTATCTCCTGCTCAGATAGCCTCCTCTCCTGTTCACGTGACCTGGTTCTGCTCCTGCATCATAACCTCCTCTCCCCTACTCCTGGTCACGTGACGTGGCTCTGTTCTTGCATGATGTCGGATGGCGAAGGCTCGACCTAGAACATCTCCACTTTTAAAAGGCAATGACTGCCACGGGGCCACCATGTCCAGCTAGCAGTAAAAGCCATGCTCGAAGGAAATGCCTTGCATAGAGTTCCAATTCAGTGTAGTACTGACTTTCATGGAGCAACTTTGACAGCGCCATGAAGTGGTTGAGGCTCAGAATGTGCACTTGATCGTTTGTTAGAACACGTGACTCGCGTCCTAGTTTCATCGATGGAATGCAGCTGGTCCAAAAAGGAGCTAAAGAATTTGGGCTGACTCTACCCCTAGAATTCATCGTATGTGATTACAGACTGATGGATTTGATGTCTTGTGCTGACGATACATGGAGCTAGTCATTGACGACTGGTATGATGTGGTTCTGCTGTCTGATGCAGCTGTGTGTCGTGGTCAGTGCGAGCGCAATGAGGTCCTCAGTGTTCATTCACTCTCAGTATCATTTTCTTGTGTTCACCTGCACTTGCTCCTTGCTCTTAAGCACACATTACATGTAGTATATGCATTCTACAAGCAAATTACAAGGTATCAGTACGAAATTTCTTGATTGTTCAGAATGAACACATTGCAACTTGCGAAAGCTTGTTTGAATTTCGTTTGTGTTGGTTGTCAATTCCTGTGACGTTGCATTGTACTAAATGCTAGCTGTACCAAGCTAAGGGTTACCAAGGCATAGTTTGGACAAACATCTTTTCCTTTCAAACATAGCAACAAAAAAAATTACTTTTATCTGGAAATTGTAACTTCTTATAGCTTTCCAACAGCTTCATTGGTTTGACAGCATTGACTGTTGGGCAACATACGTGAGCCTCAGTATGTGCTATCGTCTACCAAAATTCTATTGATTTAAAAAAAAATTTAAGAACTCGGACATTAATACAGCTGTAGTAAGGAAAGCCGAGCTAGTTGGTATGAATGCATTATGGAATAGCGCAAAAACACACAGGGACACACGCAAGTCGTCTCCCTTGCCTGTGTCCCTGTGTGTTTTTGCGCTATTCCAAAATGAATTAATACAGCTGTTTACGTAGACTATATGGCATCCAAGTTTTTTATTATTATTATTATTATTGACAAAGTCCTCGTACATTGAATCACTGCATCTTTCATTTTCTCAGTTTGTAACAAGAACAGTTCAACGAGAAAAGTGTGAATGAAATGATGGCCAGTGAGCTCAGTCTCACAAATATGTATTGGCAAGGTTCCTTACGGGGTTCGTTGGTAAATGTGTAATGACAAAATTTAAATTGCTGCGCCTTGTTTCCTCAGACCCTGTGGTTTTCCTTGGACTACTAATCCACACAAACCTCACTTTAGCAAAATTCTCAATGGGACAAGCTTTTTTTCTTGTAAATGGTCCCATTAAAGAGAGCTCTCCCTTGGACTGCACCGCGCAACATGCTTGTAAATGCTGCTGCTCTGCTAGTGCTGCACAGTATGTGATACGCATCGCATTCTAACAGTGAGCAATACGTATGAAGAATGTTGATCAATGGTGCATTTGCTGTGATGCCATAAAAGTGTTGACACCATTATAACATTGACATCATTTGCGTACACAAATTCATGTCATGCCATACTTTTACTTTTTTTTCTTAAGTTGTTTTTTTATTGTGTTTTTATGCATTTACATTGCGTATATCTCTGATTATATCAGTGCAGTAGTTTATGCTACCATAAATAATCTTTTGTTACTGAAGCCTAGAGAATGTATTGATCATTCACTTGATGTTGTATGGTATTACATGGTGGCTTTTATGTGGCAACATGCGTCACGGGGTAGAAGATTTAGGTCTGAGGCAACTTCACTGATTTGTGTTGTGAAAAGAATATGTGCAGTTACGTTTTATGGAAGTGTTATATACACGTTTTATGGGAGTGTCACACACACACACAAAAAAAGCTGTGGAAGTCACCGCATGTAATTTGTGTACTGTTGTGATGATTCAAATTCTTGAATTGAACTTAGGCTATGTGTGCAAGTTTTGAATGTTTTTAGAGCAAAGAGCAGCGTGGGTTTTGTCAGTTTGATTTTAGTGCTGGAGCATTTGCACCACATTATTTGATCCTTTCGTAGAAATAAACAAGTTGGTATCTCTCTTTCTGCGTTTAAGTGTTTCGAGCGCTCGAGCCCTGTCGTAGCTTTACCGAGTCATTTAGCTCTAGCTCGCATGTGCAACAGCACCAGAATAGACTAAACATTTCCTTCTGTGTACGAAATGTTCCACCTACGATTTTCTACATTACTTACTGCCATGTTTTGGCCCACATTATTTCCGCACCTTGTTGTGCAAGATATAGTTTAATTGCTGTTTTGCTGTTAATGCCTCAAGTCATGGCATTAGTACCAAATTTTTATAAACAGTAAACGTCCTTGTTTATTGGTGCATATGGGATTGTTTGAAGTTCCTCTGTTTGCTCTGGATCAATCGCATTTCAAGAGTTTTAACAGTTTTATGCATGGGGCTGTTCGGTATTGCATGATGTAACTTGGTAGTAGCACTAAAAAAAGAAGGATAAGATGAAAAGCTAAATGAAATTAATAAGTGCTACAATGTTGTTTTTCTTTTGTTTGATCCTTTATTTTCACACTGCAAAGTTAGATATTGAAATTTTTTGTTGTGCTGTTTGTTTACGGAACAGAAAAAACTACCACAGTACCGTTGCTGTACCACGCTTGTGTGGATGCATGAACTGTGCTGCAGTCAAAGAAGCGGAGCGGTAAAATGACAAAGGCAGCCCCGCCACGGTGGTCTAGTGGTTATGGCGCTCGACTGCTGACCCGAAGGTCGCGGGATCGAATCCCGGCCGCGGCGGCTGCATTTTCGGTGGAGGCGAAAATGTTTGAGGCCCGTGTACTTAGATTTAGGTGCACGTTAAAGAACCCCAGGTGGTCGAAATTTCCGGAGCCCTCCACTACAGCGTCTCTCATAATCATATCGTGGTTTTGGGACGTTAAACCCCAGATATTATTATTATTATTAAAATGACAAAGGCACTGAAGACCCCACAGTATGTATAAGGCCAGGGCTCCTTTTAAGAGAACTTTCACGAGTAACTAGGTACCAGGCTTAAGGACATCTTTCGCCTTTAGAAAAATGGTGGGTTCATGGAAACACCAGGATTTCATCCAAGTGCCTCTCATGTCCAAGGCCACCACTCCTCCTCTAGGCCACCACTTCGGCAAAACATTTGTCTTGCAATTGAAACTTGTCACGCAGTGCTTCTAAACTATCATCCGTAAACTCCTTGGCTGTGGTTCTAGGCAACAAAGTTTGCCACTGTGTTAGCTGAAAAATAATAGAGATGGTATTTCTAGTGTATTTTTGACCATAGGTGAATCTCAAGGGAAAATAAATAATCCCTCATCCGCATTAGCACACAAGGACAATGGGATACAAGATAAAATAGAGCGTTTGAAGCCACATCTTCATCTTCACTCTGTGAATCATGCCATTATCACCTTGCATGCATTTGACAATTGGTCTATGTAAATTTTATGGTTGCTTTCAAAGGTCTTCAGGCTGGTCTGAGGGCAAACTATATTGTGTTGAAAACAAAAACAAACATACAACGTGAAATTCGTGGGCTTGTGTGCATATGCCATCTCTCCAGTGGTCAGTGGAACAGCACACAGCTCAGGAAAACACAGGTTGTCACTGCAAACACAAGCCGTAATGAGTGATTGTCAGCTGGAGGCCTTTATTGTGAACCGAGAGGCTAATTGCATCGGCAGGTTACACATGGAAGATCCCTACATAAAACATCCTTATGTCAAAGAAAGAGCTCATGCCAGTGCTGTCAAAAGCTTCGATCTTGCCTCTTTCATTATTGTGTTCTTTCCCGTATAACTAACTTTGCCCACTGTAAAGCTTGACCTGCTTTGAAGTTACAGGAGTTAATTCTGTTAATCCCACTGAGCATAACATTTCTCTTCAGTCTCTCTATAAAATAGTATGCGGATGACGCTGAAGAAAGCACGTTGACGACATCTTCCTTCGTCAATCTTGCAGGAGACAAGGACAATGAGTCCGCAAGTACTGTCGTTAAGAGCAAGCCTCCAGATAGCCTCCTCCAGCCATGAAACCCTACGTCACATCACTGTCACAGTGCCGGCGTCTGTCATGACAAGTCATTTTATTGCTTCTCTTTCAAACGTGGGATGTTAAAAGCAGCGGCTGGCATCACTGCAATACTACTTTCAAGAAGAAAGTAGCGCGGAAGTGCTGTGTCATGACTAATACCAGTGCCTTGACGGTGATGTTGTCAAGGCTATGTGAATCACACTTTACACATTCCTGCAATGGTAATTGGCTTCTATGGAATTGGGCTGCTATTTCATGAGGTCATGGGTTTGATTCCCGAGCAAGGCAACTGCATTTCGATGGTTTCAGAACACAGAAATACTTATGTTCCATGCATTGCGTGTGTTTTGGGAACATCAAGTTTGGGTTGTCACACTATGGTGTGCACTGAGCTCATATTGTGGTGCTGGCACATAAAACACCAGAATTTGGTGCACATTATTCAATATTTGATGCATGTGCACACTAACAGAGGTCAATATTAATGTTCAGCCTTCGATGATTGATTGTATTAATTACATGCTAAGTATATTTGCACTAGCCTAATAAAATGTTGGCAAATATTCTTCTAAATGACTTCAATCATACAATGCTCAGAACCAGTTCATATTTCTATTCCATGGTACATTGCACAAGTTATCATGTTTACCAAATTCTAACGTGTGCCCATTTTGCATCTATGAAAAATGAATGTGAAATCTTTCCTGCACTTTGCAATATGCGCTGTTCGAATAACATCCATCATCCGTTTACCTGTTGATGGGTAAAGACAGTACTTTGACAAATGTGTAACATCTAAAAGATAACATCAAAGTTGGCCCACTTGCTTTTGCTCTAGTAAATAGTGATAAAAC
The DNA here is from genome assembly GCF_013339695.2 of Rhipicephalus sanguineus. Lineage (NCBI taxonomy): Eukaryota > Metazoa > Arthropoda > Arachnida > Ixodida > Ixodidae > Rhipicephalus > Rhipicephalus sanguineus. The sequence continues at coordinate 65,564,877 of NC_051185.1, read as the reverse complement.
ACAGTAACGTTCATCATTCGTTTCAGTTTTATCCATTTCATGTATGAGCTAAGCATTATAGTCCCACATTAAAGGGATGCACAGCATTTGCAAATTACGTTTTCTGGCAAGTTTTACAGTCGGCACTGTGCCGTGCACCTGTGCAGTGTGCAGACACGGCTTCAGCCAGATATAGCATCAATGAACTGACCCCACTGCATAGTAGGGTGTTCCAGTTAGCAGATGGACTGCACTCCACACCAACTGTATCTGTGAAATCTTTGAAGTATCCTTCATTAACTTCATATGTTTACTAGAGCATATCTTGAAGTGCCCCCACCTCACCCCATAATTTTTTATCAATGAACAGTGGTATCTTCACTCTAAGAAAAGATCGAGTAAAAAGGGCGTCTTTTTGTCCCACAACAATAATCGTCATTTATTTTGCCTTCCTTTCCTTCCACTATCGCCGCGCGCCCGGCACTTTCTGGTCACGAACGACATGCGCGCTATCAGCGTGACATAGCATTCTTGGCAGGAAAGTGGCCAGCGCCAAGTTTTCAAGAAAGGAAACGCAAGCAAGCCAGATGACGATTATTGTTGTGGGACAAAAAGACGCCCTTTTTACTCGATCTTTTCTTAGAGTGTTGGCACCCACCTTATTTACTCTCATACTACCAGAACTGACTAATGTTGGCCAGTGTCGGCTAAGTAATGGCTAATGTCAGTGGGTGTTGACTAAATTGACTAAACATGGAGAAGTACTAGTTCATAATCTGAGCTTGCATTGCCTCCATGATGCTAAGTAGTGTCTGAACATTGCAACATTGTTGTTTGTATATACTGCTATAGCGATGATGTCTACATGCAACCTCAGTCTTGTAACCTTCTTTTTGTGTGTGCCCCCAGGCCTTCTTCGACCAGGAATGCTTAATTTACCACCTGAGATTGCACTCTGGCGAGTGGCCATTTGCCTGCAACATCTGCACGGAGTGTTTTGTGCAGCGGGCTCACATTATGACGCACCGACAAGGACATTTGAAGCCTGATACGTGAAACTGAAAAATTCTCGATACGAAACTGAAAAAATGCTTTAGTTTGTTTAGCGTTGTGGTGTGTTTTGTGTACGTTCTGTATCTCTATATGGCACTTCATTCTTCATCATAGCCATATGAAGTCGCACGCTAGGCATAATGTCAGGCAAACCTTTCCAGTGCTCAATAAGGAAGCTCTGTCTCTCTCTTTCTCACGTGCATTTCTTGTGGACCTTGACAGTACTACGGTAAACAGGGTGAACATAGTGTGCTATTTCAAGACATTGATTATTGTTGTTGTAGTTTACACATTTCTGTATTTAAAACGCTAGCATATCTTTCTTTGCCTTGCAAGTAAGTTCCGAGTTTTTTCCTTAGCCATATTCTGTGCCCTGTTGCCTGTTTTGTGTATCTTTACAATCGCCCCGGTCATCTCCTGATTGGAAAAGTGATCCTTGAATGATGATGAGCAAGTTGTTCCAGATCTTGGATATAGCACTTGCTGAGAACATCTGTGGGAAGGTGGAAATTGATAACTCACCAATTAAAGTTTAACCAGAATTTGGTGTCTTATCCAGCAGAGTGCAGTAAATTTGCGGAATATGCATGTTGCCTTCCAGGATAAGTGAGGCAGATCTACAGCGATTTTTCTTGTGGTTAGCGTTAGTTCCATCAGATGTACATGGGCTTTCAGCAGCTAAAATCCCTCTTTCGTGCACATGAGAGGCTTGGTGATCAAAAGTGCAGTAAATGAAAGCTCATTTAAACATCTTTAATACATGCATGCATGTATAAATACTTATTTCCCTGAGAGTCCACTATTGGTGGATATTAGCTTTATGTGTGGAATAAAAATCGCATTGCTTGAAACTTTGTTCACAGCTTTTAAGTGTATTCTGTGGCTATTTCTGTTGTGCTTATATTTCATTGATTTTTTTGCTACTTGTGGTCATTGTGTACCTTCTGATTGTATAATAATCACCTGTCCCGCTCTTGCATTTAATGCCCACTGAGCTTTTAGGGTATTGAAATAAATGAAATCATGCAGGGTATGGGGACCTCGGACACACAGGCATTGCCGTTAAAGTTGAACCTGCAGATGCTATTGGCGAGCAGCTTCACAAAGAGGCAGGTGTGTTATTCTAAGTTGGTTCAATTCTTTCGAGATAAGATGGTGACAGTATCGTTCACCGTCACCCTGGACTCACTACTGACACATCTTCAAAATTGCAGAGCACGAAGACGTGAGATCCACGAGCACTACCAGTGAGAGGGAGCCTCCAGATGTCATTGGTGAACAGAGTTGGGAAGCTCGTGCTGAAGGACCAGCAGAAAGTGCTACAGAAGATGTGGCCCCGTATCCAACAGGAGGCTATCTAGACTATGAGTCCTCGGAGGAAGCCACTCGTTGCGAGCTTTGCCAGCAACTCTTCAACACACGGCGTCGCCTGCTCCAGCACTCCGTCGTACACTCACAGGAGTTGCCATTGTGGTGCGACTACTGCGGTGCCGCTTTCGCACGCCAGGAGGACAAGGTGGAACACGAAGACGCGCATGTCGACAAGTGGCGGTACCGCTGCTTGCTGTGTCTCAAGTTGTGCGCCCGCCGGTCTGAGCTCAGAGAACATGTGCTTGTCCACTCTGGACAGGCTGGATATCAGTGCCCCACGTGCCCTTATGTGTGCGTAGTTTGAAATTTTTGTTGACTTCTTTTTAACAGCAGAGCTGTTTAAGCTTTTCATTCCACCGTTTCACGTGGCGAGAAAACTGAGCTGCGCCTAATGCGTGCAGCGCAATAATTTGGCCGGCACGCACTCTTTTTTCATCCTCTTCTTCATCCTTGGATTGACTACAAATAATGACAGTCTGCTCTTGGCGATGTACATTTCAGGAATGAGGTTATAGTACATTTTTCTGTAACGCCTAGTAATTTGGCATATAAGGTCTGTGGCCAGTGCACCCATTCATGTTGACACGATAGGTGTGCTATATAGGCATTTCTTCAATGGTGTGTCTTCTAAAGAAAACGAAAGAGAAGCACAGAACAGATAAACAGAAGAGAAAGAGAGAACTACACAGAGAGAAACAGACAAAGCGATGTCAGAGCATTAAGACCATGCTAATTAAGATCATACTAATTAGAACCATGTTAATTAAGACCTTATTGATTAAGATCGATCTAATTAAAACTAATTAATTGTTCACTTCACCTAACCACGACAACACTTCGCTAAGCAATATAGTTCTACGCTCCACATAGCCAAGCCTTGCAATGCCGAGCCAAACCTTGCAACAACTCAGTCAAGCTTGTAGAAGCCGACGGAAGCTAGGTCAGCCACAAGCTCCGCTGTTAGTCCAGCCTTGTGTCACTAGTGCAAGCTGCCCACATTTAAAAAAAAAAATATTTCAACTGAGAGTTAAACTTGTTAGGCCTGATTCACACAGCAGTCCAACGCATCATCTCATCACCGTTGCGACACTGGCCTCCATAAGAAGACAGTGATTTGCAGCAATTTATTCTCAAAAATGGCGTGTCAATGACGTTCGATGCTTTTAACATTGACAGCCTTCCGTTTTTGAGGCCAATTTTTCAGAAATACGCGATGGCTGAGAGCTAAACATGCTAGGCCTGATTACAGGCCTGATTCACACGGCCATGGAAAGCGCCATTCAGTCGCCTTCACACAGTTTTGTTATCGCCACGTTCGTCACCAGCAATTTCTTCCCAAAGTTGGCATGCCGACGATGTCGTTTGACGCTTTTATCGTTGCCATCCCTCCATGTTTGAGGCTCGAGAAACCACTGAGGAAGCGCTTTCTGATGATGGACACCAGTGTTGTGATGGTGACGGTATGGGACATTGATTGCTGTGTGAATTGGCCCTCACATTGTAGCACGAATGCAGCAGAAAGGCTGTATGTAGTGCAGTGGTGTAGTGCTACTGATTGAAGGATTTATCACGCGCGCAATACAGAGATACTTACATACAGCCACATGTGGCACGAAAAAAATGTGTCTGGTTTTCACAGCTGCCTACTAAGACTAAGACAGTAATTTGCTTTGTTTGCTGTGAACTCTTACATGTACCTGCCATGGTTATGAGGTGTTAGTGTGAACTCTTTAGGCCAGATTAACATAGCCATCGTACACTAGCTCAAGTCACTCTGACGGTGCCAGTTTATCATGACAAGGTGTTTTCTTGCTGCTTCTTTTAAGTGTGGAGCACTTTAGGGACCCGGGCTGTTGTATGCTGTCGTATGCTGTCATTGCTTGGCGTAACGCAGGCAAAACCATGTATAACATAGCCATCTGTAGCATAGCAAGTGCGCGCTCGCGCCAAGGAGAAGTCTTCTTCCTCTTGTTCTTTAAACGCCTTGATGATGATGTTAAGTGCGGAGCACTTTATAAGCCCGGGCTGTCGTATGCAGTCGTTGCTTGGCGTAACACAGGCAAAATCACGTATAAAAATAGAAAAAAAAGAGCAAGCGAGCGAGAAATAGAAAGAGAGAAAGCAAGGAGAAAATAGAAAAATAGAAATAAATAGAAATAAAGGGAGAAAAAAGACAAAAAACTGGAAAAGAGAAAAAGCATAAGCTTCGACTACCGATCGGCAGCGTTTTCTGACAATGCTGAAAAAGTGCTGCAGGGTCCCTTTAAATAAACCATGCTCCAAAGCAGTTCAGGTTTCTATTCCGTGAGACCTTATGGGTGCGTTTGCGTGCGTGCATGCATGTGTGTGCTTGCATGCCTGTGTTGCCAAGACATTTAGTTGCTTTGTCCCGTCTTTCCCTCTCAGGTTCCCCGTCCGGCAGCATCTGAACATGCACTTGCGCAGCCACAGCAATGAACGCCCCCATGTGTGCGACCAGTGTGGCGCCACCTTTGCCCACAGGGCATCGTTGGTGAGGCACATAAAGACGCACAAAGGCGAACCAGAGTTCAAGTGTGAGCTGTGCCCCAAGGCCTTCTTCCAGCGGGGCCCCTTAACCAACCACCAGAGGACGCACACTGGAGAGCGGCCATTCACCTGCGACATTTGCAGGAAGAGTTTCGTGCAGCAGGTTCACATGGTCATGCACCGGCGAAAACATTTGATACAGGTCACCCTCGAGCAGCTGAACAAGTAGGTCTAAGAAGCCCTTGCATGGGTGTGACTTACTCGAAAGATGGTTTTCTGAATGAATTGAATTAAAACTAAGGAATAGCTGCATTCTGACGTGGTCATCACTCTGCGAGCATTGCAGTTTCTCAGCACTCATCGTTGCTTTGCTACAGTAAAGCTGCGTAATGTGGTGAAGGATAGTAGTACCCGAAATATTATTAATGCTTTCTTTTTTCGTTGCACAGAGATTTGCTCGCTTTCGTTGCCTCAAGTGCAGCTTCAGTGAGTGCCACTTACTCTGCAAATGAGAACCATGCCGGGAATTCTGAAATTTCCAGTCTGGAAAAAAAAGAAATGTGTGTCCCGAAGAAAGAGGTCAAGGTTTTTTTTTTTTTGCAAAACAGGCACACTTGAAGTATACCAAGCTGTTACAAAGATATCCGCCCCACAAGCTGATAAACATTCCAAAAGAAAGACAATAAGAAAACAAGGTTTGACACATTGCGTTTACACATGATTACACATGACACAAGCACAATGATTATGTATAGCCCCTGGTGTTCTTTATGATGTAGCATTTTTGCTATATATTGGAAAAAGTATACATTTAGTAATATATGTAGAGTATAAATATAAGTGCAGTGTAATATATGTTTATGAATAGTATAGCATATGTATAGAGAAAAGTATATAACAGCTTCATCATACCACTACTTACCTACAGGCCAGAAACCTGGAGGCTTGCGAAGATAGTTTTACTTAAATTGGGGGTGACGCAGCGAGCCACGAAATGGAAAATGATAAGAGTAACCTTAAGGGACAAGAAGAGAGCAGAGTGGGTCAGGGAACAGACATGCGTTAAGGACATCTTAGTCGCAACCAAGAAGAAATGGGCACGGGCAGGATGTGTAGCGAGAAGTCAAGGTAGCTGTTGGTCATTAAGAATTACAGACTGGGCTCCAAGAGAAGGCAAGCGGGCGAGGAGGAGGGGCAGAAGGCTAGACAGGCGGATGAGATTAAGAAGTTCGTGGGGATAAAGACCGGGATAATTGGGAAAACATGGGAGAAGCCTGTGCCCTGCAGTGGGCGTAGTCAGGCTGATGGTGATGATATATGGGGCATCTTGTCCATTCTGGAAGCCAACGGGCAAGCTAAGTTCTGTACGTGATGAGAGAATCTCACTGTTTTATCTGCAGATCGCTTTGTAGTCAGTTTTCTCTGTAGTTATTAACTAATCGTGTTCACCTTTTGGCAAAGCTTGACCACGTGACCAAGTGAAGATTCTGTGTGGTGTTCAAGCCTTTTTGTTGTTGTTGTTGTTGTTTGTTTTTTTTTTTTTTTTTTTGCATAGTACTTTTTAAGGCACTGTGGATCGGAAAGCCATTGACATACTGGTCATAGTTCTATTGCAAGATAGGTGGCTGTGCCATATTGTAAGAAATGCCATGAAACGTACTGCTTGAGAGGACAAACAAAGACGAAAGATGCAATGCCAACATATGATCTGTGATAAAAATAGGTGGAGTGGTATGCACAAAGTGTGAAAAATTTATGTGCACACCAAGCTATGTTTTCTCCTGGTGCAGTTTATAAATAAGAGCTCTGGTTATGTGATGTCCTAAAGTTTCCTCAAAGTTCTTGGTTTGGTGTGACTATATTGTTCCTCGCTTTTCACGTAGGCCTGTATCGTGAAACGTGCTACCCCGCATGTGGGTTCATGTTTCTAAGCACGCCAGCTCCTTTGGTTGTTTAGAGTGGCGTAGGCCGAGACAGAGACCTCTGACAAATGTGCCACTTACAAGTCATGTGCTGTCGCATCAATATTTGTGACAAGGTGCTTACTGAGGTGACTCTATGAAAATGTAGAGCTGTCCAAATTGTTAATGACCTCATGGGAGCACCAGCAAATACAATGTTTTGTCATCTCATGGAGTGCGTGTGTTGAGGCACCGAGAGGAAGGTTCATGTGCGTAGAGAATCCACCAGTTCGAGCGTCGTCTGCTAGGTTATTCCATTTGGCCCAATTAGCCCTCTCTGTTTAAGAGATCTATATCTTGATATTTGTAAGCATTGCACGCCTGCCTAAGGAATGGTACATGATGTAGCTGCTTGGCGATTGCATCAAAGCATGTGTCTAGATTTTTGCATGCATGTTTTCAACAGAGCATGCACACAGTGAAAGAAAAAAGCCGAAGAGACGACACTTGGGCAAGTGTTTTGTATACGTTCGCTTGGCGACTGCTTTCACATGCATGCTCCGTGACCATTGTGCCGGCTACAAGGTTGTTAAGCATATTGAGAGCTATGCGCTAGCTTTGTTACTGAATTGTGATGCTACAAGGCAACATGCCACATATTTTGTCAGTTGAATACATCGACTGAATTGCCAGGGAGGCTTGTGAATCTCACGTGTTAGTTGCCATGTTCCTTGTGTCTTCATTGCTAGCACTGTGTTACATTGTATTGATTATTGACTCTGTGTGTACATGTGACAAACATTCATTATTATAGCCACCATGTTACCTTGCCATGCGATGCTGTGGACATGATGATTAGCCTCAGTTTACAGCGGACACCTACTTTGCTTTGCTAGTGCATTGTGCTACACTTGTAATCAAAACTGTTCCAATTAATCATTCCATAAGATTGCATGTAACTTCATTTTGAACAAAGGCAGTGCTATTTGTGCGAGACGTAGTTGTGACTGATATGAAAAGCTGTGTGCACATTCTTCAGTCTCTTCAACCACAATTTGTAAAAATTTATGAGGGTAGCTCAGACGTTGGACTTCAGTCATTCAGCTATCACGTGAGCCTGCTGTTTGAAGTTCGAAGCGAACCTATCACGTGAGCCTGTTTGAATTTAAGGTTCGAAGTGAATAGTGATTTGGTCGAATAATTTTGAATCGAATAGTTCGAATACTATTTACCGCATATTATTTTAAAAAATGAGCATTTTTGTCCTGACCCTTGCACAATATTTTTAAGGATTGGAACTAGGTATGAGTGAATGTCACCTTTTTTGGTTCGAAATGAAGCCGCCTTGAATAGTATCAAGATTTGAATAGGGTGCAAGTTATAAGTGGACGTTACAATTAAAAAATTACTATACTTAGCGCATATAAGCCCATATAACACGCTTTTAAACTTAAAAAAAAAAAAATAATGTACATTTAACCTTGAAGCGTGGCTTCGCGGCATTGCAGATTTCCCCTGGACAGGTCGCTTCACAGCACAGCAACTAGACGCTGCTGCGAAACAACCTTTACGGGGGGGGGGGGTTATGTGCGGTCAAATGTATACATGTATTCGTTCATTTCGAATACTTCGAAATTTCGAATAATCTAAATTTTTATCGAAGTGAATTCGAATACTGTAACGTTCATTTGCCCATTCCTACAATTAATATATGTTTTGATGTATGCGGTCTGTTTCAGTACTTTTTATTGGTGGGGAGGGGCAAGGGGGCAACGTGCTGAGGAAGAGGATTTGCTGCAAGCATAGAAAAAAATACAGTAGACTCCCGTTAAGACGAACTCGAAGGGACCGCGGTCATCTGTTCGTCTTATCAGGAGTTCGGCTTATCAGAAGTGCCCTCAAAAAGAGACATCTAACATGCCAAGTGCATCTAAATATGTTACTTGAGAACACTGAATGGAGTAGACTTACAATGGGGGCAGAAAGACAAGAAAAAGCATTTATTTGGCTCGTCTTGATAAAAACTATGCCTTCAAGCAGAGTATTTACACGAATCTTACAAGCACCCGATTTCGCGTGTTCAAAAATAAAAATGCCCATGAAGATATTTGCTACCACATTTTAATGATAAAACTGTAACACGCTCCTATGTTGACGATTAAAAAAAAAAAAACTAAGAGACAAGCACAATTTTCCTTCAAAGATTCTAAAATTTATTGCCCTGGCAGTTCCTTTTCTTCTGTGAGCCTGTTTTGCTGGCTCTAAGATCACTTCTGGATACGCCTCGGTCACGTGCTGTTGCCTTGACAAAGTCATTATATGCTGAGTTGCTTAAGAAAGTCTGCAAGGTTTTCTTCGAGGTCCGGATATTTTTCCCATTTTCGGCCCGTAGTAACTTTTCCTGATCGACGTGCAGCTGAAGATATCCCATCGGGCTACTCACAGTCACAAGCCTCGCCGCGAAAAAGACACAACGCAGCTATATTCACTGTGCAAAATAGCCTTCCTATATCGTGCGCTTCCATAATCAAAATGGCTCATCACAGTTTGCACCTTCACTGGGAACAGATACAACGCGCACAGGTCCTATGGACACGAACCAACACAAACTGACCACAAAATACATGTGCTCGGCCGCCATTGTGTGATGGCGATGACAATGCACCTGACCCCTCTGACACTTTCTTTTGTTTTTTGTTTCCCCCCCCCCCTCCCCCCCCCCCCCCCCGGACTCCCCTTACGGTGGAGGGGCCCCAAGCTCTTGTGTTCTTCTGTTCTCCTTTGTACTCCAGCTGGGAAACCGAGGAACAGGGGGGAATACAAAAGGACGCAGTGGCTTGGGGGTCCAAGTTGTAAATCCCCCTAGTCTTTTTGTTGCTTTCTTTCACCCACAGGCTGGGGGTGAGAGGTGAGAGGTGATTTGCTTCGCGTCTTTGCTCCAGAAAGCGCTTTTTTTTTTTTTCATCTTTTTTGCTTTTTCTCGGTCGCCCTGAATTCCCCACCAAGACTGCAGTGTTCGTTTCGCAGAATCGCTAGCGTTGTTGATCACCGCGAAAGTTCGTCTTAACAGAAGACTACAGTTAGGCGGTTCGTCTTAAGCGAATTTTTTTTTGCATTGAGTCTATGGGAAAACAAACAAATGGCTCCGTGTTGGTTGTTATAAGCGAGAATTCGTCTTAACCGAGTTCGTCTTAACGGGAGTTCACTGTATATGAAACTTAGGTGTTGATAAAGGTTCTAAAATGAAGTCAACGTTGTTAGACTGTTTAATTTCATGCTAGCATTCCATTCCTAGTGAAATGAAGGAACTGTACACATTTCTCTGCATCTTTCTCTGTGATTGAACAAACAGCCTGGCACTGTAAACATTAGCAGCTCATTAGAGACTATGATTTCATGCCACATATGATGGTTGTTCAAAAGACAGAAACATGAAGGGAAGAAAAGTTTCCATGTGATTCATTGGAAACAATATCTCAGCACCACTTAGGCACAGTGGTGCTATTCTAGTATACGGCATAAAGCTCAGTGACGGCCTTGGTAACAGTGCCATAATGACGTAGTTTTTATTATGCATTGCATTCACTTTCGCAGGCACAGCATGACGTTATGTTTCTGAACGCATGACCGGTGTATATAAACAAGCTGAATTTGTGTTACATTTGTTGTAAATGTTGCGCACTGATTTATTCAATAAAATGTTTTTTGTTTTTCAAAGTGCCGCATTCTTAACTGGGTGGACACAATGTGTGTATGGGGCCAGTGTGCGTTTACCTGTGCAAGATAATGCAGAATGCTGGACATTAGCTTCCTTCCATTGTTCCTCTTGGTTGGAAAAATATGCGAAAGGCAGCGAAAGGAGTGCTTATAAAACGAACTATATTTAAAAAATTCTGTATGAGTTATGGTAGTCCCACTTTAGAGAATACGTGCAAGTAAGCCATGCTGAATTCTCACTCTTTTAAATATTTTTTAAGGAAGCTTGTAGTGTTTTGCATAGTTTATTACCTGTCCTATGTTTGTGCACATTCGTGCAGCCTCATTAATCTCTCTGAGCAAGTTCTTTCCCGCAGGGGCGCCTGTGGTTTGCAGGCGTTTGGTGTGTTGCGACACCACGGACCCGAGCATGTGTGAGTGCCACCAGCCCACACCAGGCTTTTCAAAACCACCCGGTGGTTTTCAATGCCTTTAACCTGCTATGTGGTAAAAAGTATCACAATGGTAGAGCTTGCCGCCAAGTGCACTGACATTTTTAATGCACCTTGACACAGGCTGCACACCACTTTGGTTCTCGCTTCAATTAAAACTGCACTCCTGGTCTGACGTGACATGGCAGAAGACATTTGGTTCATTGGCATAGCCAGAAGTAGGGTTGGTGTGCAAACACTCCCAACAATTTTTACGGTTATCGCATCTGTATAAACTGTTCACACACACGCACGTAAATAAAGGAGTGAACATCCACTGCCCCACCTCCCAAAATAAAATACTGGCAGCACCCCTGATTTCGACCTCGGGCCTGAAGGCTCAAAGGCCCCTAACCATAAAGTGCAACCTGAAACTCCAGTCTTCATACCTACAGAGCAGGCATCCAGTTCCTCCACAGATGTAATGGATGCTTCCCCAAACACTTTTACAAGAGTGCTGAAGAAGCAGTGCACTCACTTAACACACATAGGAATACCAGCTAGAATCACTGTTCCTGCAAAAGGCACAGTTGCAAAGCATATTACATTTCTTCAACTGAGTACGCAACCGTCTGTAGGAATAATGGCTGCACAAATAACACGCTGGAATGATTTTTCTGCACGATTTAGATGGCAAAAAAAGATACAATGAAGTAGGATTTCAATGGTGAGAACTTCTGGGGACCTTTTAAATTATATCATCTGAAATTTATACGATCCATAGAAAAACTATTGCCACAGCACCAGGGTGAAAGTAATATGTTCTCATTTATTTGTGGCACTTACATTTGCTTGAGGAAATCATTGGTAGCCATAGAGTTTCATACAATACCCTAGAGAGGAAACTGGCGCTGCGATCGTTCAACCACCATGGGAATGATGGGAAGTACAGGCTTCGGATTGGATAGCGTTCGCTAGCGAACTGTCTACGGATCTTTTTCTACAGTTTCAGTTTCGTTCTTCAAGAGGCATGGGTAGTGGGGTGCGTTCCAAAGCATTCAAGAAGCGTCTTTGTTGTTCAAAGAGGCTGAAGACCGCTAGATCTCTTGGTTTGCTGCGACGCTGCGGCTTTACAGGTTGTATTTGACAGTTTTAGCAAAGCGTCGTGCACTCACCGCTGCGCACAGATGTAGCGTCCCATGTCAGTGCAGCAAACTGCGTCGAGTTCACGTTTTGTGATAAGCGCTACTTGTCAAAGCTGTTTCAAATCGACTGTAAAACGACGGCGAAGCTAAGTAGACGCACCGTCGCGCTCCTCTGACTCGACTTCACAACAAAACGAGAGATGCATTGGAGGCAGACCACTTGAACAGACGCACCTGGCATCGCAGCAGACGATACGTTAAGTGTTTCTCACTCCATACAGTACTGTTATTTCCATAAATAGATAATGCGTACTTTCGAGGGAAAAACAAGCGTGTTTCTTTTCAAGTGTTGTACAAAAATAATTCATTATTTGGTGATGCCAAATCTGGAACACAGTTGCAGAGTAATGCATACCCTGGTGGTTGAATTTGTTCAGGTTTCAGTTCCATCTCACGGTCACGCAAACTTTTTGCAATAAGTTTTACATACAAAAGAATTAAGCAAGTTTTAATTGGAGTGAACTTTATATCACTTTGTTTTACACTCGGCAGACAAGCGTTGCGAATCTCAAGAACCTAATCCATCCGAAGCAAATCCGAAGCCTGTACTTCCCATCATTCCCATGGTGGTTGAAGCGCGTCTCAAGGAGCCCGCGTAGACACTAGCGCCAGATTCCCCTCTAGGTATTATTGTAAGAAACTCTATGTTGGTAGCCTTCTGGACCATTTTTTTGCTGTGATTGTCAAGTAAATATTTCTCTTTACCGCCTGCTACTTTGTCCAGAGTGCAGAGGGAAGAACATTATCTTTCACCTAAAGCCACATCATGCCTCTGCTCTTTGCCTCTGCTCCTGCAATGCACACGTTGTGTGCAAGTGGCCCAAGACATTGTAGATAACACTTCTCATAAGTGTATCAACAGTGGAGCATTGACTTAACACAGCTTGTATTTCGAACCTTGGGATCAAACATGTAGGCACAATCACTGTGTAGAGTCTGGATCACGCGCATGCTGCCTGCAGGAAACGTTTGTAGCACAAGTACGATACCTCCTCGCAAAAAATAGCAATGGATGTGTTTGGCACACAGGTATCACCTAACCGGTATATCAGATCAACTTCAATAACTTCACAGGTCATTTGCTGGCAATTATAGACACCCGATAAACTGAAATGCACAAAGGCTTTTTTTTTCGTCTTGGTTTTGTTCTTTTTCTGTACTGTTTTCATTCTTGTTATTTTCTCACAGTGTGCATGAAGAAACTTCTGTTTTGGCTTATATGTATTCTTGGCTGTCAGTATAACCTGCCGTAAGTCAGCACTCATTATCTTGGCGTCTTCCTCTTGTCCTCACCTTGTGCACTTGTATACTTTAAGCTTTGAACAAAGACATACCATATATAAGAGCAAAATTTTGCCCAAATGAGGATTTTCAGGAGCAAACGTTAAGTTTACATTAGACAGGAAGATGTATTTAGCTAGCACAGGTATTCAAGACACCCCCATCACAAATGTCCAGACCCCTCTGCAGGGCTTGTTTTAGAAAGTATGGCACTGACTATACGTGGAAGAGGCCATGTAGGAGAGAGTTGGCTCATGGGCGAGCTTCACATGCAAAAATGGGTTCAAACATAAGTGTTTGCAATGTCTGTATTAATGCAGTAACTCTAGAGTTTGTTGAAAGATTTGATTTCACTTAGGTGCTTCGATGGTGTCCCACACATAGGACTGTCCTCTGCTATTTGTATGCCCTGATGCATGTAATGCACTGATTTACCTGCTCCTAAAATTCAAGAAGGCTAAGAAAACATAACAATGCAGGTCATATGCAAATTTAGTTTTTATTGCCGCCACTGTGCAGCTAATCATGTGGTTATGGGTTCGATTCCCAGCTAAGATGGTCATCCTCTGAAGAGCAAATACCACTTGTGCATTGCGCTATGGGTGCATGACAAGTAACCCCAGTTCATCAAAGCTAAGGCAGAGCCATGCCATATGTCATACAACAGCACAGCTTTGAGATAGTAAACTATACAATTTAATGCAGTTATTTCAAATTTATTGCTTGTGTAGAGCCACTAAAGCTTGACACACTTTCTGCAGTAACAAGACAGTCAACATGTGTTTGTTTGCCCTGCAGGTTTGCTATGAAGGAGAAGCTTTTTTGGCTCGTATGCAACCATGGCAAGTATACGATAACTGCTACCGGGCGGTGGCATTTTCAGAGTGGCGTTATATATGAAAGCAAGAGGATGTGCAAGAGAATCATAGAAGAGCACAAGTACCTTCACTGTTTCAGGTTCCCTGACAAATGGTTCATTCTCGTGGAGTTCGACGAGATATGCACAAAAAACCAAGCGTTGCTCTGCAACTTGTGTGGGAAGACTCTCATGTGCTGCGCTTAATTGGAAAAAGCAGAATTACTAATGCACCGAACATTTATATGTCCCATCGTCATCTTCATAGTTTCTAAGACTGCTGTGCATAATTTGCTAGACAGGCTTACTGGTAGACTGTGTGATAAGCAGGCAGACGAGTGCCACGTAGCTCAGTATTATGTTGTTCCTAGTCATGTATAGTGCAATATCCGTGCTCGTGTTGTGGACGGATTATGCACTTTCTATCCCCTTAACCATACTTTATGCCATGTCACTGGATTATTCTGTATTGTACCTACTGCAAGAAGCTCCTGAGTACCAGTTCTTCATGGGACCACCAACTGCTATGACAGAATGCACTTGTCTAAAAATATCAATCTTGTCCAGTGTTTGCCTGGCCATTGCATTTTAGGTTTAATGTGAGCTTAATCTGGAGGTCAGGTAACATACGCATGCATACTTAAACTGTTTTGGTTGTGAAATTTATTTCATGACCAATTTTTCTTAAAAACTTCACATCGGTCATTCATGTCTACTGAAGGGCTGAAATGACACTTTCCAGTGCCATTTCTATTTTCCCCACTACCCTTTGCACCATGAAGCATTTGCAATTTCTTCAACACATTTTTCTTTCCAAATTCGCCTGCGCCTTTAGTGTTAACCTTAACCATTCAGACATCCAAAGTTCCTCACTACAGCTTTACCAGTAACCAGCCACACCAAGATGCCGAATCATATGTTCAAAGATATCGTTCGGCTATGGCCTAGCTGTGCAGTTGTGTTTTATTAGTTCTTGGATTTGTTGATACTCAGAATGTATTTGTGCTTGTTACTGCACATTGTCCTTTGCTTTATTTACAGTGAAACCCTCGTGTGTATTGTGGTTAAAGGGTCCCTGCATCACTTTTTCAGCGTGGTCAGAAAACGCTGCAAATTGGTTGTCGAGGTTCCCGAGAACACGTGAGGCAAACATTATATAGCGCAGCACGTGGCCGGAGTTCACAATTAATTCTCAAAGTCAGCTGGAAATCGTTCCCTCTTTTCCCGACAAATGATACCATAAACCCAAATGACCCCACCTAAACCCAAAGTCCACGGCCGTTGGCTGATTTGAGCATTGTAGTAGTATAGTTACTGCGGCCGCCACGAGATGCCGCCACGTGCCCGCGCATGCGTTCGCGATCACACTGGAAGTAAGCCGCACATTTGAAGACAGAAAAAAAGTGCTCAAGTTGATGACGTGCACTGATAAAGGGATGCATCTTCTTGCCCCCATGTCATCCCCCTCCCTGCGTAGCTTGCAGCATGTCCGCTAGTATCAAAGAAGAGAGAAAGCGCTTGAAGCGTGCGACAAGTCCCTATAACTCCGCTCGTACCTGAAGGATTCTAAAAAATTTTTGCAGCAGTCGACTGAAGAGTCGATAAGCTCTTTTATGAAGCCATTCAATGATTACCTGGGAAAGTGTTG
Source organism: Rhipicephalus sanguineus (assembly GCF_013339695.2). NCBI lineage: Eukaryota > Metazoa > Arthropoda > Arachnida > Ixodida > Ixodidae > Rhipicephalus > Rhipicephalus sanguineus. Next base: position 65,548,948 of record NC_051185.1, on the reverse strand, counting down.
CAGAACCCCTTTAAGTCTAGAGTCTCACTCTGATCGTGTCTCTGAAGATTAGTGCTCAGTTTCTTCATTTATGATTAGGGCAAAAGCCTTAGAAGCCTCGCCAAATGTGAAAAGTGACCATCTCTGTCAGTGGCATTGGTTCCAATACGAATGATGCAAAAAGTCATGTGATTATGTTATCTTCGAATGTCATCATAACATGACGGATAGCCAAATTTGTGACATCACCATGACAGCATCACTACATCGTTGCATGGTCAAAAGTGGGCCGATTTCGGAGGAACTGGAAAACCTTGTGAGGTGCAGAAATCTTTCAAGAGGGGTGGGGGGGCGGGGTCAATACAGTTGACAGAGAAGAAAAAGAAGATGGCGTTTGCCTTTGCTTCGTCTTAGGTGAATACACAAGGGACTGTGTCACCATTCTCTCTTCCTCTAAAGAAGTGGTTGCCATTTCTTGCTCAATTTTCAGCTCCTTCATTTGTGTGTGTGTGCAGAACTGCCTTATGAGTGTTGGCTGTGCTTTTTACATGTGGTTATGGAAGTGTTCATGTGAAATGAATGTATATGTGCTTAATGGCTAAACTGAGAACATTTTGAGAACGGTTTCCATTTGATAGAACTTTCCTGGCTTACAGTGAAACTTGCAATAATCAAGAATGTCCCTGTAAAGTGCAATTTAGCTGATGGGTTGTTAATTTTTGGCTGCCCAGCAACTACAATTACCCTTATGACAGCATGTCATTTGTTCATGGTCTCTGCACATCTGATGATTAGAACATCTGGGTCATTTCTAGCAGTAGCACTAACAGTTATGCTTGACCCTCCTAACAGTGGTGTAGCCAGGATTTCATTTCATGGGAAGGGGTGTCCAACTCCTTTTTATGCATGTTCGTGCATATATTTATTTGTTTTTTGTGTATAAATATATACAAACGTAAAATTTCAGGGGGGTGGGGGCTCGAAGCACTCCATACCCCCTCTGACAATGCTTATGCCTCCTAACTAGCAGTTATCTTTGGAGGCATGCTTTTCGATGTCTTAAGTAGAGGTGACAAAACTGCGTTTGATGTATTTGATGATGGTGACAAAGCTGATGTATTTATATAAGTAATGTCAATAAATATTGCTGAACGTTTTATGACAAATATAAATCAATGAGAAGAGAAAAAAAAAACGATTTTGTGGCCTTCCAAGACAAAGTCAGAAATTAAGCACCTCAGTGATGCAAGCTGACGTAATTTTGCCGGCTAACAAGGAAATTGACTCTTCACTGGCCTCTCATGAAGATGACACCCAAGTGTTGTTAGACTGGCTGGTTTAGCTTTGCATTCTTTGCCACCAGTTTCAAGAGTCACTTGAATTTCATCTGTTATGCCACGTTTCCTGGAAATTATCGCAATTGGATAGTCTTGCTGCTTGCATGAATTGTCTGTGATCATGTTTGTTGCTCATTACTGCTTAATGCCTAAAGGAGGATGTTCAAGTCTCTCTTCGACTTCTTGGGGTGTGCAGATCCAGGATCTATGGACATCAAGGTGGAGCCTCCAAATTCAAGTGGGGATGAGTCTGAATCGTCAACCAAGAATGCCGTCTTACAGGCGACAGATGAGAAATTTGACTGCAAAGGAGAAGTCAAAGTGGAGTATCACTGCGAGCTCTGCAACGAGGGCTTTGACACATATAGGCGGTTACTCCAGCACTCCGTCGAGCACCGTTTGGAGTGGCCACACTGGTGTGGCCAGTGCGGAGCCAATTTTCCGCGTGACGAAGCTCTCAAAGAGCACGAGAACACGCATCCAAACAAACACGTGCGCTTTTGCGTGATCTGCAACAAGTCCTTCTGCTTCGAATTTCGGCTGAAAGCACATATGTGGACTCACGCCGTCCAACCAACGTTCCGCTGCCACCTTTGTCCTGATGCGTATGCAGTCCAATTTGTATTCTTTTGTGGTGCATTGCATTACCTGACCTCATGCAGAGGGGCATAGCTAGGATTCTGTCAGGGGAGGGGGTAGTCAGACACCATCACACGTGTGTGTGCGTACGTTCGTGCAGTATAACCTCATTGACACATTCCCTTTTCATGTGATTCCTCGGCGCGAACGTTTGCGATATCACTATCAAGCGAAACTGCGCTATGTTTTAGGGAACTAGGATTGTACGTTTTTCCTGCTTTATTTTTTATTAGATAAGCTGCGTAAGCCCAGAGAAGCCCCGTTAGTCGCGAGCAGAAATTGTCATCATCGTGAACCAGCACGCGTTCTCTTCATCCTCTTCTTCACTTTCTGCTTCACTCCCAGAATGCATGCGCCGGCGTGTCATGGTTGAGATGCATTAACTCTGATTGGCGAGAGAATGAGCAAGGAGAGGGAGAGAAAGAAAGAGAAACAGAGAAATTCTTGGCTAAAATTTTTTTTTGGTGAGGTGGGAGTCGAACCTGCGTACCTACAATCCGAAGACGTAACCACTCGGCCATCTAGGCACGCTAGCAAAGCATAGCATAGTATATTAGAGCGAGGGAGTGGGAAAGGGAAGTGAGGGTGAGGATGAGGGAAAAAAGGAGAGAACAGGGTAAAGCATAGCATAGTCTTGTATGGTACAGTATAGCAAGGAGTGGGAAAGGGAAGTTAGGGTGAGGAGGAGGGCCAGGTCACCTGCTCCGCTGTTTCCTCAGTCTTTGCACCACTAGAGTGTAGCTGCCCCATTTTTCTTTTTTCTTCAGAATCATTAAAAGGGCTCGACTGCATGTGTGTTTATATGCATGCATCCAAAGAGGGCATAATTTTAGGGGAAGATGGGGGCTTGGAGTGTTGAAAAATCCTTGAACATGGAATGTTTCCAGAGCCAACATTTTGGCAAGTCGACTTGCCTTTGTCAAGGCAGCAACTGCCTTCTTCAGTTGCGTGTTTGTGCACACCGTGCTCACTCTCCACAAACCTCAAAACTGGAGGAAGAAAAGAGAAAGCAAGCACATGAAGAACGATGTGCCTTTTTCCTTCTTCCATTACTGTGCAACACTTGAAAGTGGATAGATGTCAGAGATCCCTTTCATAACCCTTCTGCCACTTTGTGGGATTCCACACAACTCATTGGCAATATTCCGTGTCCGTGTGCTTCGAGTTGTTGATTAACTCGCGCTCACGTTGCCAATTGCTAGCATACTGGTTAGCTCAATTTGCAGAGTGACTGCCCCGAAAAGGCACTGGTTCCGGGTTCAATGCCCAGACCAGGATGAATTTCTCTTTCAACTAAGAAGCTTTGCACTTGATTTCCTTGGGGCTCTCCCCACGGAAGTTTTCAGTTTTGCATGTGTATATATACACGCACACATACAAACGCCTGCGTGATGTTGACCCCCCCCCCCCTCTGAAAAAATTTCTGGCTGCGTTACCTCACAAAGTAAATTACAAAAAGAAAAGCTACATGCACGTCACATTTTTCCTTCTTTTTTTTTTTTGCTTTGCACTCTCCTTCCCGCTGACTGCTCTCCACTATCTCGCATTAGCCAACTGCTCGCGCCATGTGTCTGCAGGAGCGACTGCTCGCTGGTGTGTTCCACTCTACTGCTGCTAGCAGTTGTTTCAGGGAGTTGGTTGAGCTAAGGAATTAGGTTGAACCCCATAGTTCCGAACAGGTAATATTGTGTGGTAATATGAATAACGGTCTCAAACTGCTCCCGGGAGTGAAACTTCAGGCTAAATAGTGTTAATATAAGCGCCAATTTTGAAAACAGGCATTTAGAGGCAGTTGTAAGCATTTAGGCACAAATGCCAAAAATGGACATTTATAGGCACTATAAAAATACTATAAAAGATCTTCTTAACCTCTAATTCATGCTCATATATCAAAGTGGCGCGATATGAGAGCAAGGAACAAAATAGGCATTTGCCTAAAATCCGGTCTCTAGTGATGAGCACTGACAGGTTAACGGCTACCTTTGCAGGAAACCTTTCACAGGACAATCTTGTGCCCTGTTAAATAAAATAGAACACAGCAGCAGTGATAATTAGTAGTAGTAATTAAAGCAGACTTGTACATAATAGTATATGTAATTGCTTACATGTAAACCCAGATAATCATACTTAATTCAGTGCCCCCCCATCACATAATTACCAAAAGCCAATACGTTGCTTTTGTCTGTAAAGCCTCGTGGTTCAGTAACGTTCAGATGCCATACACGCAACACAGTTTCTTTTATGAACAATCATTTTTGTGTTTTTCCTTAATATATAAGAAGGATGCACTGTGCGATAAGCACAAACACATGAAGCTAGGTAATTAATCGGCACCCTCTGTGTTGTCTTCTTTTACTTCAAGTTTTCGCACTTTTTCTTTCTCTTCAATGTAGGTCACTTTAATTCCCGTTGCAGATAGCGTGAAATCCAAAAGCTTGTTGTAGGATAAACAGGGCCTCAAGTAGAATGAAGGACAATATACCTGAAGAGCTCAAAACAGCACATTGCAACGCAGTTTATTCCAGCAAGAAGACAGAACTCTCATTCCATGTACCCACCATTGCCATCTTCATTTTTCTTTGCTTTTGTACAAGCTATATCTTTGCTCTTATTAACGGATAGGTCATTTCTCAAATTTTTCCCCAACTTTTGTACTGATGGCTTATTCATTAGGTAAGCCGATTAAAAGTTTGTAATTAAACTTATTAACCACATACATACTCATGTGGAATGAGAGAAATACTCATGACTAGCATGTACAGTGGGTGATTAACACGCAATGGTCACTGTTCACATAAAGCTCTTCATCATTTTTTAAAATTCTCGGCAACATCTAGTTGCAACAGCTCCTATGCGCCCATTGAAGATTAGCACACCTTCTGCGGTAACATACAAGTAACATGTGTTTCATCTACCTGCAGGTTTTGCAAAAAGCAGCAGCTTATAAAGCATCTGCGTAACCACGGCAACCATGCCAGCTTTGAGTGTGATCAGTGCGGGAACAGCTATGCCGACAATGTGTCACTCAAGAGGCACCGAAAGTATCATCGGGACGATCTCAAGCGCCACAAGTGCCATCACTGCTCGAAGGCCTTCTATCGACAGTCTGACTTGAACAACCACTTGAGAACTCACACGGGAGAGCGGCCATTTGTGTGCGACTTCTGTGGGAAGGCGTTCGTGCAGCGCGTTCATTTGCGAAACCACAGCCACATATGCAGTAAACAACCATCCTTGTAGACTGCAGGACCGCACCGTGGACATTCCGTTTCCTGCTTAGTGGTCGACATTTAGGGAACTAACACTAGTGCATAGTGTGGTCATCAATGTCTCGCTCTGGGCATCTCGCAGCGCAATTTTTGTGAAGCTTCGGTGCTTGCTGTTGAATTACCACTTTATATGTTGCAAAAACATGACAAGAGAAACCGTGTAATGATGATTGTCACAGTCGACGCATATATAGTATTCTTGTCAATGAAATGTGTTTTAATGTACTACTCTGCACCCACATGCACTCGAAGGGCAAGTTGACAACACCCCATCAGTTTTGTGAAAACATGCCAACCATATTTTTAAACCATCAGCGTTGTGGAAAACATGGGTGATTGCACATGGGATGTTCATGAAGGTGTTCTATTCCGCCTGATGAGGCATATGCCTGTGGCCAGGGCCGTACCCAGGAATTTTTTTCGGGGCGTATTTTTGCGTAGAACAGCCAACTTTGGCAACTGGTGGTCGCTGTGAAGGTGTGTAAATATTTAACTATCACCGGAAAAAAGAATGAAGAAATTTCGGGGGGTGTCAGAACCCCCTCAACCCCCCCTTAGTTACGGCCCTGCCTATGGCATAGTCTTTAGATATCACAAATGTTTATCATAAGGCTTTTGGAGGGAGCCCTTAGATAAAGCACAAAAGGGTTGCCTTTTTTTTATGGCATTGTACTAGCTCTGTACTACCTGCTTGTTTTTGACAATTTTTTTTTGGTCAACAAATATCTGTAGGCTGGCCCATATGCTTGTGCGCTTTCATTTCCACTTGTAACACACTTTTATGTCACAACATATAGCTTTATAGCTGCACCAGAAAGTCAAGAAACTCTGGTGAAGTTGTAGTCTGGGGCTTATGCAAATTTAGTTTTGCACGCTTGTATTGCTGTGATGCCACGCTGTGCTTAACAGTTTGACAGTGTAAACAGTTGTGGCCAGGGGTGTAGCCAGAAATATTTTTTGAAGCGGCGGTAGGGGGGTCCAACTCCCCTTTATGTATGTTCGTGCACGTTTTGTATGTGTGAACGTATATATACACATACAAAGTGTAAAAATTTCGGGGGGAATTTGAACCCCCTCCCCCCCTCCAAACCACCCCTCTGGCTACGCCACAAGTTGTGTTGTGGCTGAGCCTGCTAGAAAAATTAATCTCCGGGGCCCTGCTTCATGCTTTTAATTTTGCACAATCATTCCTTGGTGTTGCCGTGTGTGGTCATGTTCACGTGCTGTATGTTTTATTTTAGTTTTATCCCCTTTGGTGAGGGATTTAGTGAGAACTGCTGTTTGATAAGATAACCGAATGGATGAGAACAGAATATCTTAAGATGAAAGTTGCTTAAGACCTCTCTTGTATAGTTTCTTGTCCCTATAAGAAATGGTCATGGCTGATGCTTCTCTATTTTTCAATCCCCTGGCACTCATTACCTCTTGTTATTGAACACTTGCCCATTTGTACAACTATGTAAATTTTTTGTTTGTAATTTTTGAAAATTACCTTTAATGACATGAGTGAACTTTCCCTAAATTCATGATTTGTGTGCAAAGTGATAAAAGTAGGTTGGGCAAGAACTTTTTGACGCCTCAGCGGCATTAAATAATGTTATATACTTACTAGGGCACACTTCGTGTGTTTTTGAACACTTCTGTATATATGATCAGTCCATTGTATGTACAGAGCAGACTAGAATGATATGCAAGAAGGCTTAATAAACTATGTTCACGTTTCATCATTGTGCATGCCACTTTCTAAGCATTCTCCTTTGTGTTTGACATCTGTGCAAATCATCCAGGCTTACAAATGTATCTTGAATGGGTCTTTCTTGGCTTAATTTTCAAAAGGCATTCTTGTCTTTGAGCTTGATATTTTGCTGCTTGATTCATTGAGTGAGTTGTATAATGCATAGAATTCAGTGCAGGAGCCTGGGCTTCAGAGCCTAAGTGCAGAACCAAGGCCAGCTACTGATTTCAACTCCCAGCAACTTGCTGCAGATCTTTTATGGAATGATGTGCTGCACTCTTGCTCACGTTGTGCAGACCTTGTCGCTAATGCTTCTCTATTCCTTTTTAATTCCCTCTGTTTAACAAGTGATGCAGAATACTGAGATCTCTCTTGTGTTTATGTTTACATGCTGTAGTTTTGTCCATAATGGCTGCCTATGAACTAGCTCAACCTTTTGCCATTCTGAGTTGAAATCTCCTTTCTTGACACTTTCAGGATGTGCCGATCCAGGGTTCATTCACGCCAAGAAGGAGCTTCCAGATTCCTGTAGTGATGAGTCTGAAGCAGTGTCCACGGATGATGCCTTGCAGGTGACAGGTAGTCAGGAAGACAATGAACGCATCGGCGAAGGCGGTGTTCAGTACGAATGCGAACTCTGCAAAGAAGCCTTCGACACGCACGATGTCTTTCTCCAGCACTCCGTTGTGCACAGGAAGGAGTGGCCATTTTGGTGTAGCCTCTGCGGTGCCAATTTTCCGCGTCGTTTAGAGATGGTGGAGCACGAGAAGACACATCCGGACAAGCATCAGCGACGCTGCCTGGTCTGCAGCAAGGTCTTCGGCCATCGCACTCTGCTGCGAGATCATATGCGGAATCACAACACCAGATACACCAACTTGAACTGCAACCTGTGTCCCATGGAGTACGCAATCCAGTTTGTATTCTTTGCTCGTATTGATGATTTGACCTCTTGTTAATGTATATGATGGCACTAACATGTATATGTGCAGTTTGCTAACAACTTTGCATCGTAGGCATCGGCTAAGGTTATCTCTCTCCAACGCATGCCGGACACTTCTCGTAGTTTCTTTGATTACATCTGTTTTTTTTGCAATTTCATCTGCTCTCGATCTCTCTACCTTGACGCTTAAATATTTAGAACTAATGAAATGTTAACTAATTGCCTTAAAAAAATGTATTGGCAGTTTCTGAACTGGGCATCAAACAACGCGCACTTGTTTGCATTTGTGTAATATGATCTGTCTTTTCCCAGAGTTTCATGCATGATGTCGGGCATCCAATATATAGGTTTGTGCTGAAAGTTTACACAATTCACGGCATCAATGTGCGTCTTACCTGTGCGCAGGTTCAGCACAAAGCTGCAGCTTTCAAGGCATCTCGGCAGCCACAAGAGAAGCGTGCGCCTGCTGTGCCAACATTGCGGCGCTGCCTTCGTCCAGAAGGCGTCGCTCATTGAACACTGCAAAATTCACATCTCCAATGCTGTCGAGAACCACAAGTGTCCTCACTGCCCTGATACCTTCACGCTCCAGTGCGACCTGACCGAGCACCTGAAGACTCACACAGCAGAGCGGCCTTTCGTCTGTGACCTCTGCGGAAAGGGATTCGTGCAGCACTTTCAGTTGGTCACCCACAGCCGGAAATGCACAGAGCGGTCATACATTCCACCATCGCTACCGTAGGTGTGTGCCTTGAAACACACTTCCCATCAATGTGGCGGTAGAATAAAAAATGTGTGTAAGCGCATGGTGTTGCTGCTTGTTCGATATCTCTAATTGTGTCTTCAGGATGCAACCATATGAATCCTAAAGACAATTAGGCCAAGGAAAGCACAGGGGACGTTAATTGTTGTCTTTAGTTGTAGTGTAGTAATTGTGACTTAAATTGAAATGAATTAAAATGGATGAAAAATCGCCCTTTCCATCAGTGGGATCCGAACGCACAACCTTCGAAATACTTGTCCGACGCTCTACCAATTGAGCTACGACAGAAGGTGCTTCCCCATCCACTTCATTGGGTATTTCTGTGCATGTAATCCCTGCGAGTGTTAACCAGCACCGCTCATAGCCAAGGTGGCGAGTGAGCGTCAGGTTACATGTGATCTTTGCACAAGGAAGCCCTCGCCATGAACAAATGACACAATCGCTACACTACGATTAATGATGACAATTGTGCCTGTGTTCGTCTGTCCCTTTCTGTTGTCCTGTCTCGTTACGCTACTTACGATGGTATTTTATGTCCAAACACCAACTCGCCCAAGATTCAACTCTTTTCATATTAGTGTCCCTATGCTTTCCCTGGCCTAATTGTCTGTCGGATTCGCTTGGCTGTGGCTAACAAAGAAACAAGCCCCTGAAAAAAGAGTTCCCCTTCTTTCGTTCATCTCCAGGATGCTGTTTTGTATCGCCCATGTAGCATACGGAAGATGGCATCCCGTCCCTGCCAGCTGCATTTTGTCCAATTCATTTTTTTGCGGTGCTGGAAAAATCTGTATACTAGATAATTAAAAACATATTCTCAGGGTGACCTACCTAAATGACAGTACCATGAATATGTATAAAAAACACTGATGGACTGTTGCTTTAAAAGTTTAATGAATTCGATTTGGATACTTAGACAACAGGAATTGGCTTGACCAAATAAAGCGAAAGTGAGCATAGGAGAAATTAGTTGTGGCTTCAATGTAAAGGTAAAAAAGACATTCATCATGTGCATCAGTGTTCATTGAGTTTTTTCGTGGGTCAAAGTGGACTTCTCTGAGCAAACTGCTCCAATCTTTCGAGCCATTATGTTGTCAGCCTCACTGCATTTGCTATGATGTCTAAACATTAGGGGTGTGCGAATATTAGAAAACTTTGAATAACAAATCGAATATCGTTCTATTTGATTCAGTACTCGAATCAAATAGCGCATATTCGAACTGCCAAATATTTTTCGAATGCTTTTCAAATAATCAGAACCGACGGGAGAACCCCAAAGGAACAACACGTTGGAAGAACGAAGGATCGCCTTTGTTGTTGCAATTAGTGAGTTACCAAGATGCAAGCAGGTCAATTCTTTACTGGTCTATCGAAGCTTTACTCATCACCGGATGAAGGAATTTTTGCTTTAAACTTGTGTCGCCGTAGCGGATGTGTCTGCAATCCATTATCATGAGATTAATGATGTTAGTTCATGAATTATTTAACTTTTTGGTCTTTGTGTTAGTTAAAAGCTGGTGACAAAGTACCACTTCGAATACTGAAGTAACTGCTGCATTCACCCTAGTTAAAAAATACCTTGAAGGCTACATCTAGTCACTACTGTATATGAGCTTACCTCAGTTGACATAATTATGGTATCTTTTATTGCTTAATGTAACGGTAATGTTACTTTGTTAAAGTTTGTGAATATTTGTCTCAAATAAAAAGTTGTAGAATTCTAAGCCTGTCTGAAAAATAGTTGCCTTACTATTCAAAAACGATTCGAATAGTATTCGATATGTATTCGTATTCGATTCGGCATGATCACTGTTCGATTCGTATTCGATTCAGTTCTCAATTTCTCTATTCGCACACCCCTGCTGAACATGCAACTGCAAGCGTGCAATCTCTGCTGCCAGATTAAAACGATGGCTAGTACCCACTGTACCGCCTTCTTCGCATTTCGGCAAGTTTTAGAAGCTCGGGCCTTAGGAGCAACACCAGATGTTGACACAACGTTGCCGTCACATTGAGAAAGTTGCTTCAAAGTTGTGGCAACATTGCGTGCTACTAGGTCCTTCAACATGATCTCTATATTCAATAAAAAGGCATTCTTGCATTACACTGAAATGCGGCTATTGTAACTGACAATGAACATAAAATATTAACTGCACATGGCCATTGTGGCTTAGTGGCTTTAGGACAACATCGTGGAATCAAATCGCAATAATTTCTGGGTTTTTATATGCCAAAACTACAATTATCGCAAGGCAAGCCATGGTGGAGGCTCTGGATTAATTCTGACCACCTGGGGTACCTAAGTGCACAGGTGTTTTTGCAATTTGTACTTGTCGAAATGCAGCCACCATGTCTGGGAATCAAACTCTCAACTAAGCAGCCCAGCACCTTAGCCGCTAAGTTACCATGGCAGGTGTCAAATGAAATCCTGTCTAATGCAGTTACGTTCCAATGAAGCTTGTGTATCATGCATTAGGGGCACAGTGTGTGCTAAAAAATTATCCCCAGCCCATCTTTGACAGCATATACCTCATAATATCTTGGTATTGGCAAAACATTACAATTTAAACCAAAAACAATGTAGATATTCGCGCAAAAAAAAGGTTACGTTTTTGTTAATAAGGCAGCAGAATATTTTCATGGCCACTGAATATTAAAAACTATAAATGTTAAGCTATAAGTAATGTAATGGTAATGTAGAATATGTGGGAAACTTTCAGCTCCCCATATTGTGAATTTGTCAGAGACATTGCATGTAATTTTCTTCACTCGCTCTATTTCATGTGAGGGCTCTTTGAACAGATGGAGGTACTAAATGGACCGATGGGAGCTGTGGCTGGTAAGCGCGAGTTTTTAGTCTGAGGAGTTTAAGGGTTCTGCACTGTTGTTTTGTCATTGCTGAAAATTTCTGCAACAAGATTGCATTTCCTGTTTTGTGCTGTTCCGTAAAACATTTGGCATCACTGCTTGTCCGATTTTTCTGGACCTAATTAACTGCTAACTGGCGAAAAAGGCAAAGCCCATCTATGTTTCTACAATAATATCTCTTCCCCAATGGCAAAAGGAATCGTCAGTTAAAAAAAAATGACGCGGGGATGAGGCTGGGAAATGGCAATTTCCCTTCTCAAAGGACTACGGCGCGTCGGCGCGCACAAAGGGCGATGACATCACCCCCGGGGTCGTGTGTTCTATGTGAGACACAGAAAGCCTGCCGGGGCGCGTGGGGCTGTTCTGCCGGGGCGGCCGATGATATCGCTAAAGTGGAGAGGGAGAAAGGCGCCGGCAGTCTTTCTTCGCGCGAAACGCCCGTGGGCCCCGACGAGCGGCTCCCAAGTTCCAACTCCAGGTGCGCACTTTGAACCGCCGGGCGCGGCTGCGCGCCTTATCATAACAGGGGATCAGCAGAGACGGCTCGTAGCTTGCTTTGGCCGCAGTTTGCTTTTAAGCGTGCGTCGCTGCAGCGGCCGCGTTTTTTTACGTCCGCGTTTTATTGCGTGTACGCCAAACTAAACCGTAAAGGAGTTAAGCTGCTAGCCTGACAGTGCAAGTTGCTGTCGCATTAATTGCTTAATTCGGCCTTACGACGGAAGTGCGACATATTTCGGGGCATTTTATATTGGAAGAGCGGTCGCGGCGATTCACTCTCTCTATGATGACAGCAGTGTAGCAGTGCACAACGGCATTTTTTCCCATTGTTTGAACTATTCAACGAGCGATGTTTCGTCAAGCGCAACGTGCTGAACACCGCTTCATGAATGCACCGCTTCCGAGTTTGCCTGTGCAAGTTCGGTGCGCTACTTTGGGTCGGTGTGCTCAACAGCCTCACAGCGTGATGGCGCCTGAGCTGCTCTTCGGCCGTCGTGGATTTCCGTGCAGTGGTGCGAATCGTGCGATGGCTGTTAATGTAGTCCACCACGGCGAATGCCGTTTTAACTGCGCACAACGTGCGGTGAGATGCAAGGCGTACAAGGTACAGCGGACGCGCGAGCGCTGCCACCGCTGTCGGCGCTACGCAAGTTGTGGTGGCAACCGACAAGGCAAGCAAAGAAGACGCGGCAGTCCTCCTCTCCATAACCGGTTCTCCCTTCGCCTACTCTCTCACAACGCGGGGAAGGGAAAGGCGAGGAGAGCGGAGACAAGAATAAAGTAGCTGGGAGCAGGGGCGTAGGCAGAAATTTTTTTCGGGGGGGGGGCACCTCCTTGATCTGTAGTGGGGACGAGCAGGCAGATGTGATCGAGTGTCATTTTCTGCTCTGTATGCTATGGCAAAAAAAAATTTCGGGGGGGGGGCACGGGCCCGGGTGTGCCCTAACGTGGCTACGCCCCTGGCTGGGAGTTTCGATTCACGCCGTTCGGTTTGGTTGAGATCCCTACCGAACAGTGTAAATCGGGTGCGTAGAAATTTTCGGTGCACCGATTCACTCGACTAATTCAGCGTTTTGCCTCGAAAAAGTGGACATGGCATAAAAGTAACCAAAGGTTTATGTTTGTCGACGTAGCAGAACGACTGGAACAATTTTGTCTTATAGACCAAGACAATGCATAAAAAACAAACGTCATGCCATTTCTGTACTTGCGAAAGGACACAGTTTCGTACGCACTACAGGATTTCATTTTGAGACTGCCGTTGATGAGAAAATATGCATCATGCTCAGAATAAACACCGGGATCTTTGAGTGTACATCTTTTTATTTGCTCAACACAGTCAATAATGGTAATATATATATATACACTAGGCCCACTTCACAGTAGCGGAAGGGCTTTGAATTTCTTTTTTTTTCCAGGAAGTTCCTTGAATTTTACACTCTCGTCTTCACCGCAGGTTTTAATTGCTCGGCGTATCTTGTGTCGATTTGCAGGTTTCCCTTGTGGACGCAGCTGTTAAGGCACCTGTGCACCCACGAAAAGAGTGCACACTTTTAAGTGCGACAAGTGCAACGCCGCTTTTGTCTTCGAGGTAGAGCTGATGAGGCTCCGGTTGACACACGAGAAAGGCCAGCATTTCCAGTGCCCCGAGTGCCCCAGGGCCTTCATACTGAAGTGCCACCTCCAAGATCACCTAGTGGTACACACAGCCGAGCGGCCCTTCAGCTGCGGCCTAAGTGCCCATCTAAAACTAATGCCCAGCCACAACACTCAGAGGCATAGTTCTCTGCGTACACTGGGTGGACTTCTGAGTGTACGTTTCCATGGTTAAAAGTGTCCACTGGATATGTAATCTGCGTAAATTCACGTACTGGAAATAAATGCATTGGTTGCGGAATGATGGGTGAACGTGTCAGTGGGAACATAGCGCTTCCTTGAAGGGCCAGCCATTATCCAACAAGTCTTTACGATTGTAAGATTGCGGCTGTTCAGTGGAGTTATTAAACAGCAAGATACTTTTGAATTTCAAGGGCAGGGTGGTATGCGAGATAGCAGAGACATACTAAATCATGTGCCGTGTGCGCCCCACCTCTTTCCTAGTCCCTCATTTGAGCGCTGGAATTTCCATTATCCGAACTACACCGAAAAGGCAGATGTTGTGTGGCCATCTGCTCTGCTCCACATGTTGGGAATTGATTACCTCACCACATGACTCCATTATAACCGACAATTTCGTTATATCCATATTCATAATGTCAAGCTTTGACATAACCTTCCTTGCACAATGACTGCTCAGCCCACAACTGGAGCCTGTGAATGATGCATGATTATTGGCATTGGTGTTGCAACGTATCCTGTATTACTAACTTCAAAACTTATTGAACCACTACTTTTACTCAAAAGAATATTGAATGTCGAGATGTCATGTCAGAAGAGTAAAATAATAAGGCTGTCAAACACTTTCAAGCTTCAGCACTACTCACTGTACGAGCTTGCTTGCTTTGCCTGTCTCTCACACTGCTGCTCATTATGCCTTGCAAGAGCTCTGATCCCTGATTGTACTATAACCAAGTGTGAAGCAGCTTTTCCCCTTCAAGTGTTGCGGAGAGTGTGCCACATGCTTCCGAACTTTCTTTTCTTTAAGGAAATGATAGCTTCATTTACGACTTCAGTATGCTGTCGAAACTCACAATCACGAAACCACGCAGCAAAGAAATAATTTCCAGTCCCCGATGAACACCCATAGGATTCAATGCATCTCGTATTTCTCGACAACGAAGTGTTGCTAAACTCTAATCCCACAATAACAAAAATCAACAGGATGTCACCCCTCATGTTTTCTGGTCAGGCACGGTTGGCATACCCCAAAATGCACTCAAATGTCTTTGCGTCACACTCGGTGTTTTGCGGCAGCCGCGCAGCAACAGAGGAGCGATTGCCATGGCTTGATCAACACGTGGCTTAGACGCTTTCGAAACGATGTGGGCATTCCTCGGCACACACGGTGAGGATGTTGGATAACACAACATGCTGCACTGCGAAGGAACATCTGTATGTTGACTATATGGAAACAGTCGACAAGCCAAGTTAACAGAGTTTTGGCAATAAGTTTTCATTTTGCTGATCATTTCCCCATCTGTACTGGATTATTTCGCGATAGCGAAAATTTTCAGTTTCCCTACCAATTTCGTTATTGCGGGGTTCAACTGTAGTACGAACTACGAGCTTCAGCCAGCTTTTATTTTTCTGGAACTTTTCTCCTCTTGAGTGCAGTCCCTTAAGACTATTTGTTCTCGGTGAACGTGCCTCAGCACAAGTTTAAGAGTCTCACTATAATGATTGTAAAATTTTGTTTGCTTGGCAGACTGGTAAGCAATAACTGCATTTTATTTTTGTAAGACAATTTTTACACCTACTTACCTGCAGCCCTTGCTGGTTTGACTAATCACTTGTTGCAAGTCGTTTAAAACATTGATTATAAGAGGACGGTGTAATTTATGAATTATGGGCGTTGAACTTAACCGCTGCCCAGTAAGGGTAGAATTCACTATTTATGTCACCTTAACATTAAAAGAGTGTAGATATTAAAACCTTCCACAAGAATTTGGTTATTTTATGTGGAAGGCCATTTATTGGGGACCCTGATAATAACCAGCAACTGCACGATAGTCTCCATATATTTAATATCACACAATTTACAAGGCTCATTTCATGATTTCGAAAATCCCCACCAAGAGGGAGAAAACCTCTGAATGAGGAAGCAAATAAGTATTGCCTGATAGCAACATGATGCGCAGTACCAAACCGGTGACATTGGCAAGGCATCTGCTACATTTCGCACGTTCATCTCATCCTCGCAGAACCAGTGACACCAAAACGCACAGCTGGGTCTCCTGGCAACAAGATGCATGTCGTCGACACTGTCGTCATCAGACGAATCTGACCATACGTGTCTGCCTGCCTGGATGCGATCAAGTACAGGTACAAAATTGTTTTGTTTTTGATCCGCTGGCATCACCCTCATATTTGCTGTACACATCTCCAACATTGCACCTTTCACAGCTTTCTCCCGATGTCCATGCCGATGCTTGCCGCAGTGAGTCTGCAAAAGAAGCCATACTTCATTTATAGACATCAAAATTTAAGTGTTACTTTTAAACCGTTTGTTCTCTGTGAAAATTTGTCACAGCATTTCTTGTAAGCATGAAAAGCTCACAATGTAGTCAGTTGACTGCCCAATTTTGGTGTCTACGCTCCTTTAAAAAAAAAAAAAAAAACAACGTTCTGCAGGTCTGGAAAGCCCACTGAGGGAAGCAGCTTTACCGATGGATCATTCTTCCTACATGACATCTGTCAGATAAAATGTCAATGGTAGCACGACGGTGGCTTCTCTGTACACACGAAACACTGCGAGCAGCAATTCAGTTCTCTGAGAGTCCACAACAGGCTAGAGAATAAAAGGTTAATCAAAATTCGAAAATTTTTCATTCATCCATACCTTCGCCTCCCTCCCTCCCTGTCTGCCTGTATTTTGGGTATGAAGATCGACGAGTCAGGTACGATCGATGATTGAAGCAAAAGGATGCACGTAAGAAATGTGGTTTTATTAACGTTTTAGCTGGTGGGCCAGCCTCTATCATTGATTCTGACTAAGGCTGGCACACCTGCCAAAACGTTAATAAAACCATATTTTGCACATGCATCCTTCTCTTCAATCATACATACAGACATATATATATATATTTCTTGAGCAAAGTATGATGGCCAGTATAGTAGGGCTGTGCAAATATTAGAAAATTTTGAATAACTAATCGAATAACATTCTATTCGATTCACTACTCGACTCGAATAGAACATATTCGAAATGCCAAATATTTTTCTAATACTTTTCGAATAATCAGCACCGACCGGAGAACCCCAAAACAACGAAGCTTTCGAACATCTAAAGGCCATTTTTCTTCTTTTAATCACTGAATTACCAATGTGCATGCAGCGCGAGCTTTTACGAGACTGCCGAAGCTATACTGATTACCAGATGAAGGCGTTTTTTCTGAAAAGCCCGCTCTTACTAGGATTTTTCCATGCTGCAGCTGCATCGCAATAACCAGTTCCTGTCTTCATCTTGTAATAACCGAAGGCAGCTCATACGACTGCATTCAGCTTCATGAATAACAACAGAAGCAAGCATTGTGTGTTCGTAAACCTATCTCGTAGATTGACGTTTCAACACTGCTATTTACATGCTTTCGGTGCCGAGGTGCATGCTGTGACGGCAGATTTATCTGTTTCATTACATCTTTAGCTGTATTTGTGGTGTTCAGTTCAAAATTGTTTAGTTTTTATGTCTCGATTTTATTTAAATGCAGGCAACAACTGACTACTGTAGTCACTGCTGTATATGAGCTTACCTCAGCTATCATAATTGAGGTATCTTGAGTTGGTTAAAAGTAACCATAATGTTCTTCGGTGAAAGTTTGTGGATATTTGTTTCAAATAAAATTTTGTAGAGTTCTAGGACTGTTTTGAAAATGGTTGTCTTACTATTTGAAAACTATTCGAATAGTATTCGATTTGTATTTGATTCGGTGTGATCACTATTCGATTCATATTCGATTCCAAAATTCACTATTCGTACACCCCTACGGTATATTGCTACCACTAACATTAAAGAAAGACACAAGACACTTGTGAAAAAACTTGTGCAAATCTCACAGCTATTGCATAAAAAATTTCTTTCGATGCAAGCTCACATAAAATGACAAACACGTTGTCACTTACGCTGCTGTGCTTTTCACCGTAGGCTTGTATGATTTATAAGAGCGGTCATCTTTGTATGTCAGAGAATGCCGATTGATTGCAATGCCATTGAAGAACGTTGCTGCATCTCCTCCATAAGTCAAATATCGGGCAACTCCAAGTCTGTCTGGCATTCTGCAAAGCAAATAAGGCATACAGCAAATTCTGAGTTGCAATCGGCAGCAAAAAAACAAGAAAAGCTTTACTGTAGTAGATTATATGCAATAGTGTACTGGTAGAGTGAAGTCTAATCTTCTATAAAACTGTCACATAAAAGTATGCTTCTAAAAAAGAATTACCAATGATTACGATAATTCCTAATGCGAAATGTGAGCCCCACTGTATGCGCATGCTTTCACTTTGTCGGTCCCTTGGTGGAGGTAGCGATAAGCTTCAGTCCCGACGGCACAAATACTTTTGCTTCGCCAGCGCAGCTTGCAAGTACAATGGTGCCATCTCGTAGTCTTGTGCAACACTCTGCTTTCCTCCTCACTGTTTCGCCATTCTCTCCTAATTCGCTTTCATCTTTCGTTGTGTTAGTTCTCTCGGTTAGGACGGATGAGGCACGCCAATGTTTAACGGAACGAGCACCTAATAGTGGCACTCTAAAAATGTTTTAGTGCTTGAGCCACAGATTATCAGATCATAATTTTAATCCTTTTTCACATGGCTGACCGACTGTAACGTACGTTACACACCACAATATTTGCGAGGAGTGGTCTGCAAAAGGAACCTAATAAAAGTTAAGGCAAATGTATGAAAACAGACTAAAGACTGCAATGTCATTTACATCTATTTACATGCCAAGCTTGCAACAAACAAACATTTCTATCAAATGACATCAGCTGTCTCATTTTCAGAATTCCGCATCACCCTAGTAGCACGTATTGTTGCCATAAATGCATTGTTGCCGTAACGTAGCAACATTGCATCAAGAATTGATGCTGCTAAGCAACCTCGATAATTGATGTTGCCTTGCAAGTAAAATAACAGTGCGACATTTGTCTAGAATGGAATGCAACATTCTTTTCACCCTTCTTCAATTTGCTAAACTTGGCGGCTGCTTTACTGTGAACAATCTCTCTACATGTGTGATTAATGCCACATGCTGATGTATTTTTCGCACGGCCAAGGCAACAGGGTATGAACAATTAAGTGTCTGGTGACAACACAAAAAGCATGAATCATACTCACCCGAATTTTTCACTGGCCTCTTCGTTCGGACCCGTGTGGATCTTGTAAGGCGCCCAATATCCGCTTGGGTTGTTTTGACAGACACATACACGGTGCATTGGGTTTGGACATCGTTTCTTTCCACTGTGAAAAGAAGTCAAGCTCGATGTAAGTGAAATTTAGTGGATATTAACAGCAGAGCTGTTAAAGTCGGGCGTAAGGTGGGATCCGTGGACTGGAAAAACCAGTTGGCGGGTATGCATCACAGAAATTGGGCAAGCTCCACTACAGAGTACAAGCATTCATGGGAACCATATGAATGCGCTGCTGGTGGGGAAGGGGAGGGTGAGGAGGAGGGTGAAGCAAGGGCTCGAAAAGTGAAGTGAGGGGAAGGAGGAAGGAAAGGAGGGGAGAGCATGAAGCATAGCATATTGCACCGAGCGACGACGTCATTGCACGTTGCCATGGCAACCAGGTGCCGCCAATGAATACCCAATAAGTCATAAAAATGGCGCGAAACACATGGCTACGCTCGCTTGAGCTTCAAGCTTTCCTCCATTTAATACCGATCAATATCTAATTGATAGCCAATCAACACTGATCGATAACCAATCAATACATAATTTATGGAAATGTCGTGAAACATATCCCTGTGCTCACTTTAGATTGGATACACGTTTAATACCGATCAATGCCAATCGATACGGAATCAATACTGATCAGTAACCAATAAATACCCAATAATTCATAGAAAATGCTACGAAACGCATGGCTATGCACACTTAATAATACGGATTAATCGTGGTATAATATGGATCGATAGCCAATCGATCGCCAATCAATGCTGTTTGGTAACTAACCGGTGCCGATTACAACCTCAGTGAAACCAGATGAGCATTACTTGGCCGATTTGGACTTCATTGGGCCAACCCATACTGATCAATGACCAATCAATACCGATCTATAAGCAAAAGTAATCGAACACGATACGGATTACTCGCAGTATAATATGGATCGATAGCCAATTGATCACCAATCAATGCTGTTTGGTAATTAACCGGTGCTGATTACAACCTCAGTGAAACCAGATGAGCATTACTTGGCCGATTTGGACTTCATTGGGCCAATCCATAATGATCAATGACCAATCAATACCGATCGATAAGCAAAAGTAATCGAACACGATACCGACATAGCATAGCCATGTATAGTGCAGAATAGCAAGGGTGGGAAAGGGAAGTGAGGTTGAGAAGGAGGGGAGTGCCACCAGCTTCGCTCTTTTCTGTCCTTACACCACTAGTGCGTAGCTGCACCAATTTCTCTCTTTAACATGTTCACT
This sequence comes from Rhipicephalus sanguineus, assembly GCF_013339695.2. NCBI lineage: Eukaryota > Metazoa > Arthropoda > Arachnida > Ixodida > Ixodidae > Rhipicephalus > Rhipicephalus sanguineus. The sequence continues at coordinate 65,528,612 of NC_051185.1, read as the reverse complement.
GCGGCGTGGGTCACCAGTGGGTGAAAGCCTGTGCTCCTCCTATGTAGCCACGATGTTACGAGCATGCATCTGCTTACTGGTGCGATAACTTTATCCCACTTGAATGCAGAGGTACAATTCTCCTTGCAAGAGTTTATAAATAACCAGTAGAAGATTTTTCTGGTGTTAGATGCCGTGACCAACGATGCACTGAATGAAAACGTTTTCATGCTGCGTGCGGCATGACCCACCAGTGACCCACGCTCAAGAGCTCTCCGTCATGTGCTGCTGTCTAAGGTTTCAGAATGCAACCAATACGTATAATTTTATTGCATTTGACGTGGGCAGCGATGTTTTTAAGGAGCGGAGTGGCAGCCTATTTCTCTATTGCGTTGCTCACCACCATTTTGCCGCTGTTTTTGAAATACGTTTCACTCAACTAAGTATACATGCGTTCTTCCTGCTGCTCCCAAACGTTTTGGTGCGACTCATGGATCATCATGCCTTTTACGGACACAAAAGAAAGTACAACAAAGAGGAAACACGTGTGTTTGTGTTTTCTGGTACCAGACACTTTAGATTTCAGCATAGCTTTACACGAAAAATGCAAAAACTAGCTCCTGACTTTAAAAAAAATCACAGCATATCCACGTGGTGAATGATGATGAGTGGGGCGAAGCTCCGGAGGGAATCACCGGTAAACCGTGAATCTTCCGTGTAACGCATCGTGACTAGATTGTTTGAGAACCACAATCTGCAGCACACACCACAACTATGGGCGAAACTGTTGTCAAGGAAGTCCCGCTGGAAGCGCGCATCGGCGCCTTCGGGCAGAGCCCGCCTGATGCGTCTTGCAGCCACTTCACGTGCTCGCACAGCCTCGGGCTTTGCCTGCCGGTACGCGCGCTTTCTCGCCGCTTCACGGTCCCTCACATTTTGAATATCCGATTGGCGCCGCAGCCGTGCAGCTTCGGCCTCGCGGGCTCGAACGGCGGGGTCTTCGCGCCGCAGCCGTGTAGCTTCGACCTCGCGGGCTCGAACGGCGGGGTCTTCTCGCCGCCGCCGTGCAGCTTGTCGAGCAGCTTCGGCCTCGCGGGCTCGAACGGCGGGATCTGCTTCGCGCCGCAGCCGTGCAGCTTCGGCCTCGCGGGCTCGAACGGCGGGGTCTTCGCGCCGCAGCCGTGCAGCTTCGGCCTCGCGGGCTCGAACGGCGGGGTCTTCTCGCCGCAGCCGTGCAGCTTGTCGAGCAGCTTCGGCCTCGCGGGCTCGAACGGCGGGATCTTCGCGCCGCAGCCGTGCAGCTTGTCGAGCAGCTTCGGCCTCGCGGGCTTTCACCTCAGGTTTCTGTCTGCGAGCGCGCGCTGCCGCCGCCTTCCGTGCCCTCCGTTCCGCAGCCTTGTCTTCCATCTAGAGATGGGTCGCTTAGGAGCGAGCCGGCTCTTTTGAGCGGCTCTTTTTAAAGAGCGGGTGATCCGCGGCTCAATAAAAGTGAGGGCCGGCCCTACTGCGACCCTCGTGAAAATAGCGCTTCGTTATTCTGACCCGGGTCAAAATAAGGAAACGCTATTTTCACGCAACTTGGCTTGGATTTGTGAAAGATTGTGGCTTTTCGTTGAAAGTTTACATCGCCGGTTCAGGCGACCTGTGGGCGCTTGGGCATGTTTTCTTGCGTGTTTGTGATCGGTGCGGTGTTTGTGTGGTGGGCGCGGACGCTGTGATTGTGCTTGTCGTGAACCGGTACTGTGGTTTGCCTGAGCTTGCGTGGTCACTACGATGTCTAGGGCTCTCATGAGCCTGTTTCGGTGTTTTTTGCGATTCATATTTGATCTATTTTCGTGCGGTACGTGGACGGTGGTAGCATTGTGGTAGTCCGTAGTTGTGCACATTTCTAGGGAAGTTTGTTTTGTGCTTTGCACGGCCGTTCTTACCCGCTCGGCAACCTGCTTCGCGTTGTGCTTTTGCGCATATTCGTCGAAAGCTTAATTTTATGGGTCTAATTTCGATGTCGATCCAGTCCAAGTTTCCTAATCGCGATTTACTTATTTGCGCTAGATGCGGGTAAATCACGGTCCAGAATTTCGATTTCAATAGAAAGTGCCTATGTGACACCCGTATTGGTCACCGCATGCGCAAACCTCACTATTCGCATCCACGGCTACACGATCGATAGTTCTATGTGACAAAACGTTCGACTACGTCACCATCACGTTTCTCGTAAGAGCATGCGGCTCGCACCCCACGGGTTCTACGCACGGAGCAACGTGTGGTAGCGGGCTAGTTGGTATTCCATACTTAAAACTGCGCAGCGCGAAAGTAGACACAGCAACGCAGGTGAGACGAGGACTAGCGCTGACATGCAACTGAAATTTATCACAACTCACAAATATATTGCCTACACCCAAGATTAAAACAACATGCTTATGCTAAAAAAAAGAGGTCAAGCATGAAAGCACAGTGAGACTGTAGAAAAAACAACAACAAAGGCGGTACAGCACATGCTAATGAATCCAGACAAGCCAGTTCTTTATCAGATAAGAATAATGAAGGTTGCTGGTGCCATCATGAGGGTGAGCCACAAGAACTCATGTTTTCTCGAACAGAGCTTGGCAACCATATTTCTAATAATGAGAAGCCATAAAAACGTCTCTATCCATAACGTTGCTACCCACATTTTTTACTTTTTGCCACTGTAATCATATGCTTTGGAACCTGCCTGTTTGACCAAAGCACCGAATAAGCAATCTCAGGTATGTGTTCGAACTAGAGCCGTAGAAGGACCTTCGAGCCATTGCCAAGTTATGCACCGTAAAAAGTTTGTTGACTGCATAATAGGCGTCGTTTACAATATGCCTTTGTCCTGTGAACACAGCTACGTTGTTCAAAGAGGTAGATGCCTAAATATACCATTACAGAAACATTGTCAAAAAGTAAAAAACGTGGATAGGGATGGTTCTTTGGCTTCTCATTGTTCAGAATGTAGTTGCCAGTCTCTGTTTAAAAAAACAAGCTCTTGCAGCTCACCTTCATGATGGCAATGACGTTGTAAGAATAGCTAAAGGAAGCTGTGTCAGTAAACCTTCAATGTTCCTATCTGATAAAGAACTCGCTTACCTGGATTCATCATCATGTGGTATTCTGCCTTAGTTGTTTTTTTATAGTTTCACTGCACTATCATCCTTCACTTCATGTTATTTGTTTCTAGCATAAGCATCTCGTTCTTATCTTGGGTGTAGGCTATATATTGTGTTGTGTTAAATTTCAGTTAGAAGTCTGCGCTTGTCCTCGTGTCACCTGTGTTGCTTATCAACTGCCATGCTGAGCAGTTTTAAGTCTGCACATGGATGCATTTTATACATGTTAAAATGGACAGCATGAAAAAACGAGAACACAAGAAGAAGAAATACACACCACAGCACCATCTTGCAACCAACTTTATAAGAAAGCCCACCATTAGAAGCAAACCAGGAGTCTCAAACTCGCCTGAGCTAGCAGGCCGCAATCACAAAATTTAGTCCTGCAAAGGCCGGGCCAGTGCAGACATTCATTAACACAGACAATAAACACCGCTCTTCCTAATAGCCAACTAGTGGCAGTTATTTTTCTTGATTTAAAAAAGGCTTTCCACACCGTTGATCATGGCATCTCACACAATAAGTTGTGCTTATGGGTTTCGCAACAGTGAACTTGATTTTTTTCCCAGTTATTTTGATAATCGAAATCAAATCGTACATACAAACAACATAACGTCATGCCCTCAGCATCTTAGTGCAAGAGTACCGCAGGGTTCAGTACTTGGTCCCCTGTTTTTCACAGTTTATATAAATGACTTGCCCCAAACTTTACAATTCGCTGATATATCAATGTACGCTGATGACACCGCTTTGATAATTACAGGTGACAACATGAAGGAACTAGAGGAAGAAGCCCCAATCGAGCTTGCTATTGTTTCCGAATGGTTCGTTGCCAATAAACTAACCATTAATACTACAAAAACTAAATATACCGCTTTCCACTCACCTTCAAAAATTATCTGTAATGGCTCTGTCCCACTGAATATAAATCAATACCCACTCGAACGCACTTACTGATATACCTATCTTGGCGTTATTCTCGATCACCATCTAAATTGGCAGCGTCACATGAAAGCGCTTTGTTCAAAGTTGGCATCTGGTTGTTTTGCTCTGTCAGGCACGGGAACATTTTCCAAGAAACATTCTCCGCACCTTGTATTTTTCATTTTTCCAATCTCACCTGACGTATTGTATTGAGTCATGGGCATGCATACCTAGAACCTGTTCAACGTCTACAGAAACGGGCCATCCGATCTATTAATTTATCACCGCGGTCGCGGCACTTTCCGGTCACGAACGGCGCGCGCGTTATCAGCGTGACATAGCATTCTTGACAGGAAAGTGACGAGAGCTGGGTTTTCAAGAAAGGAAACGCGAGCAAGCCAGATGACGATTATTGTTGTGTGGCAGAAATACTCCCCAAATACTCGATTTTGGCTTAGAGTGTAGGGACGTAACTTACGAGCGTTGTGGCGCTAGTCAGCACCTGTTCGCTGACGTCAGCTTTAACACTCGTGGTGATGTTTCGCCAGCGCAGAGCGCTCATATTGTGTAATTATTATGCATAAATGCAAAATACTTCAGAAATAAAAATACGGAAAGTGAATTAGAACGTTTTTTAGGTGCGAAGCTCCTCTTAGTCTAACCTTGTCACGTCTCCGTTGTCTGGCGTAACCACCTTTGCAAACTGCCCACTACTTCGTCTTTGCAAACATCCCACTACGACCCATCACCGATCCTTTGCAAACTGCCCACTATGTCTTTGCAAACATCCCACTACGATCCATCACCGATCCATTACTTCACCGACCATAAAGCCGTTATAATGAAGGGGGAACGGAAGCCACGTCTAGCTACCACTTACGATTAATAAAGTTTCTGGTATAAATATATACAGTGTTTGTCACGTCTTTGATGATGTACTGGGCTATCGCTTTGATTACTGCTGGGCGAAACCACTGAAGATTTCACGGTGTAACCATGACTGCTTCAGGAGCTTCGCCCAAGCTCTTCATCATTCACCCGTGGATATGCTGTGAATTTTTTGCATTTAAAAGGGCACAGCCGTCCTACACTATGCAAGTCTATGGCTTCTCACGTTAGTCAACCAGTGCGCAGTAAATACTTTACCACACTGAATAGCTTACTTGACCCTCGGTCTAAGTTTGCAGAAACAGTCACATAATGCCACCTACGGCGAGCGTTTGAACGAGAGCGGGGACGCGCGCTCCCATAGGATCCTCACTATCTGGGCTGGTCAGGAGTACAGTAGGTCGTGGTCTCTACGACTCGACTGCTCTAGTCGTAGAACACCCAAGAGTAAAACAAAGCCAGTGATTAGAAAAAAACAAGGTTATTTATCTGACACATCAAGAAAAAGGAATGCCCAGGCAGCTCGAAAGGTTCACTGGTGACTGACATTTCTTGTAGTCCGCTGGGCTCTCCTCCTTGCACGACAAACACACTCCCACAAAAACAGCTAACGACAGTGGTGCATGTGCCCCCCACTTTATAGCCCAGTTCAGAGGAGATTACAGTAACAGTTTTAGTCAGGCGTGCTTTGAATGCTCAAAGGCCAAGAGGCACGGGGGCTGTATGCTAGATGCGTGGAACTTTCAAGAACTCAAAGAGCCAAAAAAAGAAAAAAGAAACACCTGTCCACAACATCCACCCTGATTTGGTCTTTTGCCCTGATGAGATACGCTGGCAGTATAAGCCAAGATCGCAAAAGGGTTTGCACAGCTATCAGTCTGGCAACTCTACACTTGTAGAAAACGGCATTGCTAATTCGTTTATCCAAACTGCCATTTCAAAATCTTGTGCAGGGAGACGGCCGCCCCCCCTAGTCACCTAAGAGGGGGGGGGACGCAAAGTCTGCCGCATATATTGACTTAATAGGGAGGGGGGAGGGCGCTGCGATGAACCTTCGCACCCCCTGAAGGGGAACCCTGCGCACACCTATGCCTGCATCTGATGATAAGAGACGGGTTACCCTGGTGCAGTAATAGTGGCTACAAGTGAACATGTGCCGATATATGTAGGAGCAGGTGGCAAGTTGGTGCCACTAGAAAGAAGTGAAGAAAGTAGGCCACTTTCAGTGATGCCATCAGTGATGCCATCACACCATGAACATGGTGTGATGGGACACACCATGTTCATGGTGTGTCCCATCATTACCAGTGGTGACTGCTATAATGTGAATGTGATTTTTCCCACCAAGAATAAGCTATAGGGGATTTGTGCAAGACTTCAGTATTGACAAAAAAAGAAAAGCAAGAGGGGAATGCACCGTGAAACACTGCCTTTGATTTGTGCCGTGCGTTAAGGGGGGTAGTATAACTGATTCTCTTTTCATGTGAAAAAGTTTACGTAGGCCAGACTGGCCACTGTATGAAAATTCGTCTGGCAAACACCGCACCTCTTTGAAATGTGCTCCGACATCAAATTTGACCTTACAGTGCAGTCACTGTGGATGCAAGCCGCTGTTTGAACTAGCCTCTGTTTTAATCCCTCACAGGGTACAAGTAACTCAACAAATAACTGAGACTTGCATCATCCAGAGGCAAGGCTCAGTGTGTCTGTAGACCTCTTTGATAAATAATTGTCATTCCTTAACATACCTGCCTAATGTTGCACTTTGTAAGTGCAATGCGTGCATGGTTCCATTTTGATGGTTTTCCTTATGATCGAGTTATTGTTGTGTATTTTTCGATATTGCATCTTTGGGTGTCATTGCAGGCGACGCATGCGGGATTCCTTGCTTGGTAGGGTCAGTTTTTTCCTTGATAGTGTAAAATGTTTTTTAGAACTGTCATTTATAAGCGCGATGCGCAAGATCTTCGTGATTAGGGTTAGTATATATTATTGCATGTTCCCAAATAAACATGGGTTGAAGTTCAGCGCTTGTTCTGTCTACGTCTTCTTTGCCTCTGTTGTTTATGCGCTACTCATTTGTAGTCATGCATCTTTACCGACCTGCCAAACTTGCCGCACTTTCGATCGGATGGAATTTCGTGACCGCAGTGCACTCCCTTCCGCATAAGGCAATCGCGATTAAGGAACTCGCACTCAATCGCGATCGAAATAGCATGGTGTGATGCCCGTATTCCTCAATCGAGACGGAAAAGCAGCTTCGCTGAGCCGACACAATCGCGCAGTTTGCCGAACGCTTTGTATGGTCATTCAAGTGAAAAACGTACTTTCCTAGAAACGCGCACAGTATAACTGGCACAACCAGTACAACGAACGGATGGCCACAAATCGACCACCGCACACGGACCACACAAAGGCACCACACAAAAGCCATACCATACCGAGCACAAATTACATAAGTGTGCAGCCGATAACACACGCATTCAAAGAACAACGATGCCATTATTCACTCCTCAACAAGCTCACGGGCAACGATAAATAGCCGCACACGAACATCGAGCACAAATTACGTAAGTGTGCAGTCGATAACACACACGCAAAAAATAAAAAAGTAAAACACATGCCTACTAGGAAAAAGCATAGCAAAAAGCGTACTGTAGGTTGCCTGAATCGTCGTCGTAAAGTTTAGGCAAATAGCCGCAATCTTTCACAGATCCAAGCCAAGTGGGGTGAAAATAGCGTTTCCTTATTTTGACCCGCGTCAGAATAACGAAGCGCTATTTTCAGGAGGGTCGGAATAGTCACTGCAAGTGAGCGGCGGTTCTTTGGGAAAGGGGGAAAGCCGGTTCTCGCTCGTTCAGTGAGCCGTGCTGAACCGATCTGCTCAGATGCTCAGAGAGCCGGGGATGTGCGGTGAGCCGGTGAGCGTATGAGCCGGGTCAAGGTGGCAGTACAGTAGTGCATTGTCGGTAGCCGGTTCTCTCTCGCTCAATGAGCCGTGTTGAACCCAAGGAGGTTTGGGTTGAACCAACGCCACTAGGTGTTGTTCGTTGAACCGGTCGAACCGCTTCGTTTGAGTACGCGTTCCTTGAGAGAGGTACGCTACGCTGGCTTTCACGCCATCTATTGGGGATGACAGAAAGCAACTGCCCTTTCGTCCTTGCTCACAAGAGTCGCAGCCATGGTCGCAGCCAACAACATTAGAGAAGAGACAATCAACGTAGTCGCAGCATCCTCGCCTTCGGCTTCCTCCGCGGGTGCCCACCACGATGCCCACCAGCCGCTCCATGTTGTTATCCAGAGGCGTGCACGGAAGTTTCGTCATTGGTTTCACTTTCGTTTACTGGCCGACGAGTGTTGGCCGCTGAGGGCAGACTTGCGCTACTTGCTCGCTGTGTGTGAAGCCCTGGCTTCAGCTGTGTGCGGTGCACGTGGCAGTTCATCGTGAGCTGGTGCAACTCGTCGAAGACCAACAGATGAACGTAGTTTACGTCCTGGTTTTAGTGTACCGTAAAATCCCGAGCAAGTACCCCCCTACGGTGAAGGATAATCCGACAAGATTCGGAGGGGAGGGGGGGCCCTTGCTCGGTCATGGATTAAAGTTTTTTCCTGGCTGGAAATAAGGTGCACCAGATTGAGCTGATAACATCATGGTGTACTTGCACTTGTAGAAAACAAGCACTCTTCAATGAATGAGAAAAAGCTTTTTGGAGTGGGTCACAGATGAACAAAGCGCTAATGCAGGCTGTATACAGGATCAAGCCTATTCAGGTGGTTGCCATTGCTGGCACCTTGCTTACCAGATGCTGCTATGTGCTCTGGTTCTGGAGCAAAGCAGCGTATGCTGACCATCCAGCACAGCACGGTATGACCCATTGCCATCAATTCTTTGCACCTGATGCTAGAGTTTTGCTTTTCAAAGGCTCCCTTGAGAGTTTCCTTATGAGTACAAGCGTGCTGCTACAGTGTATATTTTCATATCTGGCAAGGTTTTTGTAGGAGCTACATAAAATAACCCTATTAATGTTACTTGGCAAACTGTTGCAGAAGCCGCAAGCACTGAAAACACTGTTAGCAAACTAATCTGATGGGCAGTGCAAAAGTGTACATTTTTTGTGAACATCTGCTTAGTAGCTCAATCTGTTTGAACTGTAATGCATGTGTGTAAAAGAATGGATGAACACTGGTGCAGGATAGGAGCTGTTGCAAGTCCATGGAAGGGGCCTCTGTCCTACAGCGGGCGTCGACAAACGATAGTAATGACTAGACCACAGTGCACATTACTAAGTGTATTTTTAGCATGTCAAAGAAACAATGAACAAATTCAAGTGTAATTTATGTGCATTTTTTCGTCACTAACTGAAGCAATCCTCCAATTTTGTTTATATGTGCACAGTAATTTTTTTATAAGAGTGTGTTATTAGCATTAGGGTAACTATTGAAACCGACATAAAATTAAGCCAAGGAAAGCATAGGGGACATTATTTGTGGCTTCTGAACTGTATAGTATTGATTCTCACTTGAATTGAAAGAAATTAAAGTGGATGAAAAATTACCCTTTCTGTCAGTGGGATCTGAACACACAAGCTTCGAATCGTGTGTCCAATGCTCTACTATTTGCGCTACAATGGAGGGCACTTCCTCGTCCACTATTTTGTAGGGTATGTGCTTAATACCTGGGAGTGTTAGCCAGCAACACTCTTTTTTGGCAGCCTTCTTGCATAGCTCCGACAGAAAAGACGAGCCTCTTGGACAATTCTCCTACTTCAGTATTAGTGTATGCACACTGAACAAGTTCACTGAAATTTTGTGCCTTGGAGTGTGCTCATCCATTTTCTATAAACAGATAATTGAAAAATCTGGTAGGGTTATATTTTTTTAGAATTTCTTGTACTGCATAGGATAAATTTTGCAATTAATTTCTGTTTAAAAACAGTGCTTAAAGAGGCTCTGCAATACCTTTTGAACTACCTAAGTTAGGCTTGCCCAGGTGCAAGATAACGTAGTGCTGAGCATCTGACTCAAATATTAAATAGCTGTGTGCATTCCTCATACAACAATCAGACTGAGATAATCGCTGCAGTGAGGCTGTGTTCTTCGATTTTTGTTATGCCAGCCGTTTCCACGTCTCCCAGAGACTTTAATATTTACATCACGAGCTACAAGGCAGCTCACTTGTCATACACCTACCATCTGTATGTTCTTGTGTTTTATTTTCATGGATCTTATAGTGCGCTGCGCAGAGCCCTATAATTTATTCATACTGAAAGACCAAGTAAATGGGCTGTGTTTTCTGATTCAAAACCGGCGTTACAGTGCCTGCGGTCAGTTCTCCGACGAGGATGCCACGAACAGTTGACGTATGAAACCGTGAATCTTCACCACCACGTAATTCAAAAAGGCCACGATATTGACTTCCAGTGGTTACCTGGCCACTGTGGAATCAGTGGAAATGATTCCGCCGATCACGCTGCTCGCGCGTCACATCAGGAAGCAAACATTGTCCCAATTCCGCTATCAAGGACAGACGCTGCAAGGCAGATTCGACAACCGGCCCGCAGTCTCACACTTACGGAGTGGAATGCACCAAGCATCAGACATACCAGACTACATCAACTGAACCCTTCACTGCAACTCCAACCTCCATCCGGCCTTCATCGACGCGAAGCTTCGCTTCTCTATCGCCTTTGGTTGGGAGTTGCTTTTACGAAGGCATATACAACGTTAATCGGAATGACGGACAGCGCGGCGTGTGATGTTTGCGGCACCTGCATCGAACACCTGCTGTGCCACTGCCCTCGTTTTTCCTCGGAGATACAACTACTGTCCAACGCACTGTGGCGACTGGATGATCGGCCAATCTCCGTGCAAGTGCTACTACAGCACCGTCCACATCTCTCGACGGCCCACAAAGCAGTGAAAGCGCTCTTGTGTTTTTTGAGAACGACGGGCTTATGCGAACGCCTCTGACTTGTGGTGCAATCCCGCACGCTGTAGTGAATGCACTGCATCTCTTCTCTCTCTCTTTTTTTCCTCTTTCCTCCTCTCTATTTCTCGTCTTTCTATTCCCCTTCCCCGACCCCCCAGTGTAGGGTAGCCAACCGGAAGTGTTTCTGATTAACCTCCCTGCCTTCTCCTTTTTCTGTTTCCTTCCTTCCTTCATGGATCTTATAAACAGCTCGTCAGGGTATGAAAGTAGGCACCCTCACTTTCCTGAGGCACTGATGCAGGTTTTCTCAGAAATGCAACAACAGCGCAATGCGATCAGTTATGCCGCTTCCAAAGAGCACCAGGGCAACTGAATGACAACAATGTACCTCGGCTCGTCTCTACCTCTATACTCCGTTCCACATATCAGGTGCAACAATGTGGAGGCTAGCGAGACTTCTTGCAGTAGATGCGTTCACATCAGGAAATAGTTAAATGTTCTTACCATTTAATTAGAAGAGGATTTTCTATTAATTTTTATGGTGAGTGCTAACTGAAAATGTTTTGAATCTAACAAATAAGAAATGCTGTTGTACGTCTGTTATTACGTAGCTACATTGCTTAGCATGTAGTTGCTTTCATTCGCATCCCGTCCTGACGAGTCATGCACAGGCTTCTACTCGGCTTGCATGAGCGTTTGAGAACGTCAAAAGCCCCAGCATGAGATGCGTGAAGTTGTACATTCTGCTGACTGAACTTCTTGCATAGCTTCTACAGCTTTGCACCTGATGTGCAAAACGGAGTATAGCTCGTTTTCCCCAATAATAATAACTGTTGGTGTTTTACATCCCCAAACCACTATATGATTATGAGGGACGCTTTAATGGAGGGCTCTGGAAATTTTCACCATCTGGTGTTCTTTAACGTGCACCTAAATCTAAGCACATTCCGCCTCCATCGAAATGCGGCCATCGTGGCCGCTAATTTTCACCAGTCCACATTATTTGGACAAAGAGAAAATGTCCTTGCATGCCTTGCGGCAGGCATTCTGTGATTGCTTAGATAGGTGTTGCAGGGTTCCTTTTTACATTTAACTGACTGCATAGAAACAAACTTCATTGAAGCAGACAGCCTCAGGACTACAATACAACAGACACAGAGATTATATTAAACTAGCCATCTATGGAGCTACCACGGAAGAAGACAACTTACCACGTTGGGAATAGGCTGGCATTTTTTCCGCCAGCTTGGTCAGTGGGTCAGTGTCATCACTGTGGTTGGTCTTTCTCCAAATCCTGCACCAGTGATATACAGTGCCGGGTCGTGGATTGTAGGAACTGTTGGCAAGCAGGCTTACACCATTTTCTTGGTTGGCCAGCTTGCTCCTGTGAAAGTCTAGAGCAGCAGCTGGACCCAGGCCATTTCTGAAGTACTGAAAGAAAGTGGCCCGAGTGTCAGCTGTGCTTTTGAGGAGGCGGAGCCCATGAGCACTGTCAAGCACATGATTGTGGTTTTCATTCAGCTTGATGAGGGCAGTCAGGGGGACATCCCTCCTCAAGAAAGTGTCATTGCGCTTCGTGTGCTTGGTAACTTTCTTAATCTTCACGTCGACAAATGCTGGGCAGTTTGTGGAATTTCTTCCAACTGTTTTGTTGATGCTACTATGCTGACATCTCCATTTCTTGTGGAACACAAATCTGTTGAAAGGAAATATGCAAATGATATGTTAGTTCCAAAAATATTTCCAGAGTCTGACTTGAATCTGGAAATATAAGGTCAGTTTGTTGACTCAGAAGATTAACTTTACCTGACAAGCACCTAAATACAAGGTTATATTTTTTACGTGTGATTGTGGAGGGAGTGGCCCAGCCAGAGCCTCGTGCATCGATGACAAATGCTGTGCGCACGACGCACACTTTTTCATTACGTTGAATAATATCGCGATCGTGTAAACCGCGGATACGCTCGCCACACTGGAGTGAAGTCAACCAGGCGAACAAGGTTATCAAACTGTTCCCATATTGCAACACCTTATCTGGATCATGGTTTAACACGGATCAGGCTCCATTGCAATCCACATTACCTGTTAGATAAGCCCTTACTGCCGTTCGATACCCTTGAAGTCAGATTTTGTAGAGGCCTGGGCAATTAACAAACGCGCTTTACTGAACATTAAAGATTTTTGCTGCTCGCGCCGCAGTTTAAAGGGACACTAAAGGCAAATAAAAATTTATGTCAGAGCTCAATATATGACAACTTCTAAAATGGCAATATTATCGACAGTAGTGCCCTACTTACCGAGAAATTAAGCTAAATGTATCACATGATGAGCGCCACGAGTGGGACATTTTCGAAGTGATCCCGATGACGTATGAGAGTCTGCCTACAATAAATCACTAGTAACCAAACTAGCAGCAACAAAAAAAGAACCTTCCGTGCATCAAAACAGGTAATAAAATGCTGTTTGTTCGTTTCCATTTGATTCATGAAAAAAAGAACCTCTGTGGTGTTGCCATGGGGAACGGCGGGCGTGGTTCAAAGGTTCCATTTTCGCCGAACTGCGCTTCGCCCAGCGCCCTGCTTCGCTCACGCGGTCGCGTTTCAGTGGTAGTTTCGGGATCGCGTACTGCCGCGTGTGTGTTGCGCGCTCGTGAAAGTCGCTCTGACAGAAAGTCAGAGCTTCGATAGCCATTGTTGCTGCTGCGGGTCCCGCTACTTTCGCTCTGCTGCTACTAGTGTCGGCGGCCGCGCAGTAAAGGCGGGCAACGTTGGGCACGGCAGCAGTGACGTATGAAAGTCTGATTTCAGGCGGGTGATTTGAAGTGCGCTAACGCGACGCGGACCACTAAAACGTGATTTTATTTCAAAATAAGCACTTCCTTGGCATATAAGTAGCACTACGAGGTTTCTGGACCGCTATTTCAACAATCAACGTCGACTTAATATTTGCCTTTGAGTTTTCGTCTCGACTATCCAAGTCCATTGATTTTCGCTTAATCGGGCATATCGTGCCTAGAGCACTGCACGGGCCGATTTTTCCGGCCCGGGCCCGGCCCGGCCCGAAAACGCCATGCTCCGGCCCGCCTGAGCCCGGCCCGGTGTTCTTAAATGTGGCCCGTACCCGGCCCGGGCCCGAAAGGTTTGGGCCCGGCCCGGTCCGTTTCGGCTAGTTATGCCTTGAGCATAAAGGAGGCACTGTCCAACCTTCGGTTATTGTGAAGATACCTGCCGCACACAAGATATTTTCTAGAGATTGTTTTAGGAACTTTTTTCAGTGTCACGACTTTCACTGGTACTGTGTATACTTTCGGTGAATTACGCGCGTAACACTCTTGCGAAATGATTGCAGGGCAATATAAAATATAATTGGAGTCATAGCTGGCTCTTTCATGTACGCACGCCGTTCTAACCACGTAGTCTCATTTTTGCATTTAAAAGAACAACTACAAAATATAATACCTGCATAAAGTGGAGAAAAAAAAGCATGACATACATTTTTAGGTTGAGTCTACATCAACTGCATACGAGCTAGGGCTGTTGAGTAAAAGTAGCAAGTCTCCTACAAACTTCATCTATTGCACAATGTAATGGGGAAAAAAAACGTGCTCTAGCTGCTTCTGGGAGGAATATACCAGGCTGGGCAGCGTTACATAAATTAAAGCTGTCGTGTTGACTCCTCGACAGGCAACTGCACCCAACCTACACTATGTTTTCGTGTTCAAAACAACAAGGTTCTTTGTCCCACCCTTCTTTCCCGAGTCACCGCCACCGCAGTGCCATAGATCTGTCAAAGCGAGGCACACCCGTTAACGAGCGAGCCACCATCCTCGTGTCAGACGTGTGTACAGTAACGGTGTGTTGAATAAAGGGTGGTTTAAATAAAACTAATCAGTCTGTGTTGGGTATTCCCAGAATCCCGGATCGCTTCTCTAGCATCATCACTCCAGTTGTGAGCCACACTCGGGGAAACGAGTGTCTCTATCGTCTGGCGCCTCACCACTAGTAATGAAAAAATCAACAACGGCATTCGCCCTGTGATAAGAGTCGCTCTGCATCTTGCACTTAAAATGCATGAAAAACAGCTCCTGAGCTATTAATGACTCACAAGTCGCGTTGGCCAGTCTACGGGCATGTGAGCGTAGCTGCATACTCGAAATATTTCCCTAGATACAAACGCGCACATCTTATATACACTAATCTAGGCAGTTTACCGTTGCTTTCCTTACACGGTACCCAAGAACGTCTTTCACTCACTATAATGGCGGAAACTTATATTAGGCGTGTCTTGAAATCCCGTGTAGCATACCGTTGGAGCAAAATTGTAGACGTCTTGTACTATGCAATTTCTGTGCACGCCAATGCACTCCAGGTGGTTAAATTACCCGGAGCCCTCAACGACGACGTCTCATATAGCCTGGGTCGCTTCGGGAAGTTAAACACCACAAAACAACAAAAACAAAGCCACACAACGTACACACGCAATTATACATATACGTATGAGACTCGGGCCTAATACGGGCCTGGCTCAGGCCCGAGCCCGACCCTGAAGATCACGGGCCCGAGCCCGGCCCGGGCCGGGCCCGATCCAACAACCCCTTACCCGGCCCGGCCCGGGCTTTCGGGCCGGCCCGGGCCCGTGCAGGGCTCTAATCGTGCCTACGGCATTTCAGTCGCAAATGCACAAACCTGAACTGCGACTCGCGCGACTCCCTCCAGTATTGAAAGATGGGTGCACGCGTAACGAAAACAATTCTGCTCAAGAGCCTGGATGTCAGTCCCAAATAAGATTTCGTCTTGTGGCGTACCTTTTCGGGTCGGCGATTTCCCAATCGACAATCCAAGACGTTTTCGTCGCTTCGCTGTACTCGGTGAGCCATGCGTAAGCATCTCCGTCCGTGCCGAGGGCAACGCGAAGCACATCGACGTCCTCGTTGGAGGCTGCAGCATCTAACTCGGACGCGAAAGTTTTTTGGCTGCACGCCATAACTTGACAGTCTGTAGCGTCGCGCGCGTTCGTTTGGTACGACCAGTACGACAGGGTACGATACTTAACGATGTACAACGTGGGCTGTGTGCGCGTGGGCAACAGAGGGCTATGCAAGAGGTCGCAACAGTCGCGAACGTTCCCGGGGGTGCAGTCCAGCGGTGGAACAGCCGTCCACCGGTGCCGGTTTCCTCCTCGCGTGCGCGAAATCTCGAGGAAACAAACGCGACGTTGTTTTCACAACTCGCCCGTCTAGGGCGGGGCTTCTGCTCCGCGACGTCATTTGTCACGTGCGAGGCAGTTTCTTAGTCAACGTTACTAGAACAAACTCAGTTTAAAAGCTCCGCCGGAGAGGCGGTCCGCGTGGCGGTCGTGAGAACTAGTGGCGCTGCAGTCACGTCTAGCTCCAGCGGCTGGCGCTTGTTGTGATCGGCGCCGCCGATGTACGAGCGCACGTGGGTTACAGCGTCGTCTGCGCTTTGTTAGCTCATCATTTTTGCGACTGTTCTTGACCAGGCTTATAGCGTCTTGTACGAAGACACGTGCATGATGTACGAAGTGTAACGAGGGCGAACAGATTCTCAGTGCGGTATGCCGCCTTGCTTTGCGCCAGGCAGCAAGAGCGGCTACCGCAACGACTCCGCTTTCGGATCTCCAAAAGACCCCACGCCATTCAAGCTTCGCATGACAAAGATAGAAAGCTTACTGCGAAATGCAAGGTCTGTGACGTTCATTTCGAGAGTGACGACATTGTAAAGCACTATCGTCGTGTCGTTAGAATTGTTTTGATCCCACGTGAAAAGTGGGAACTCGCGCCCGGTGCCGTGCCGCGCTTGTTCCCAGCACTTCCACCCCACATTTCAAAGCCAAAATGTTCGGGGTTTAGGCGCAAATCCCCCCCAAAACGCACGGCGTCCCGCGAAAGCCCAGTGCCCAGTTTGGAGGAGCCGCCAGAAATAGAACAGCAAAACGAAAGGCAGGCGATTACCTATATACGCTACCGAGACTTAGAGTTGCATCACACTGACATTCGATCAGTTGTCAGCTGTCGCTATGCCTTCAAAGCAGTGGATTTTCGAGAGATTTTACGACGAGCTATCGAACAAGATGTGCCGAATATTTTACACTCGCCGGCTCGGGAACGGGCTGCTCAGCGCAAAAATTTTACACGGTACACATAGAAAAGACGAGGACCAGCGCTGGTCCTAGTCTTTTCTATGTGTACCGTGTCAAATTTTTTGCGCTGAGCAGTTTAATAATGAAATACCAACTAGGCCAATCCCACACTTTGCTTCGAAAACGGAGACTTAATTACTTGTGCAAAAGATAATTGTAGTTGACGAGCAGTTTAACTGCGTAGTGAACGGCTACAGCACGAAACGCAAACGGCTGTCGTACAGTGTAAGAAGTGCTGCGGGCATGAAACATCTGCTCGGTGAAGTTGAAAAACTGAAGTTGAATACTCACGACTCTTCTAGCGACAGAGTACGCGCGAATAACTAACTGCTCGGTGCTCACATCACGGCCGATCTGTTCGAATTGTTTAAGGCACCGTAGAAGGATGCGACGTAGAAAGATGAGACACCGAAAATACAACTATCCCCTGAAAACATTGCTCAGAGACGACATCTATTCGATATAAGCGCACACTGTGATTTCATTTACCGAGTTCTCGTAAAATTTTCCGATTTTGGGTCAGTATCCCTTTAACCGTCGCGAAAACTTGTCTTGTAAACATTGCAAAGAATTGGTGATGTTTTTCGAGAAAGTATTTTTCAATAAATTGTAGGCAACATGAGAACTGTTTTTCTAGAACGTTTTTGTATCTCGAGTAAGTACGCTTCTTTGTACACTATAAAGGCTTTTACAAACGTGTTGGGTTGTTCCTGGTCTAGATAAGACGGCAGCGGCTAAAATTGTGGTGGTAGTTATAAAAATTACGCTGAAAACCCTCATTCGCTTAGAAACTTCTATGCGTGGAAGTTAAGCGCAAAGTAGACAGCTCAAATATTGTTACAGGGTCGTGACGACGAAGGCAGCAGTCAGCTGCAGGTCCGAGATGAAACTCTTTATTTGGCCGAACTTGTGGCCCGGAAACTGAAAGTCAAACTACAGCAATACACTGATAGCGGCGAACAGAGCGTCGATCAACTGACAAGCGGTCAAGCGCGTCGGCTTTTATACAGGCGCTGTCGAACTTTCCAGCGATATCGCTGGTGGCGTCGTTATCTCTCGACAAAGCTGGAACATTCGTGTGCGGCGCGCAATCCTACCAAAACGATCTACTACAATCGCGAAGCTTCTCGAACACTGCTTCGCGGACAGCGTCGAGCGTTGATAACCGTCCTTGCTGGTCAAACCCGAATACATCAAAATAAAACAAGTGGGCGTGGCAATATAGACCGAACATCGATTCTTAGCCAATCAATGAACAACGCACGCGGGCCAATGCATACAGACGACCTTATGCATATCCAATTAAGTATCCACCTAACTAGTACAATAAGAAAGTTGCCGCGCGCGGCGGACCGCAGCGTTATGCCGTGGCAGCAGACGACGCGCCGATAGTGGCGCAAGACGGAACTGCAGCGCCGCTAGTTCTCGCGACCGCCGTTCGGACCACCCTCCTCCGCTGGCGGAGATACGGAGCTTTGAAACTGAGTTTGTTCTAGTAACGTTTCTTTTTCTCTGTCTCTTTTTTTTCTGTTTGGTTTGATGCGCGCATTACGCGGGCGCGGGTAGTACAGTCAGTACAGTCGTCCAATGTAGCGCGGGCAGTGCCGTTTGGCCACACTTCGTGTCTGCGTTGTCGGCGTACCCGCGCGTCTAGAGTTTCTACTAACTATATACGGACATATCTAGCGCGAAAAACGCACAAAGGACGAGGTAAACACGGCAGACAGGACGCAGCGCTAATCTGCCGTCTTTACCTCGTCCTTTGTGTTTTTCGCGCTAGTAGATATGTCCGCAGTTAATACGCACCAACTAGTCCAACTCGCTTCTCTGATTCAGCTACTACTTCGCGTACGCAGCTGCGAGAAACGGGGCAAATAAGGAATTAATGATACATGTAAGTGTGTTTAAAGCGGCTCTTAATTCGTCCCGGGTCAGACGTTGCAACCACTTATTACCCTGGTACTGCGTCTTTTCTGGTGTGTGTGTGTGTGTTTTACACACCATCATAAGGGGGGAAGGCCCGTTCCTAGGCGAAGCTATTTGTGTGCGTGTGTGCGCGCATGTGCGTGCGCGGCTGCTGCCCATTCTGGAAGTCATACAAGCATCCGCAAGAACATATGTAAAGAGGAGTCAGACAACCTTCCCACCCGGAATGAACTCCTGGAACTGCCGCTAGGCTTTTTTGTCTTTCCTTTTGCATGGTCGGCTCAGGATCTTGAGGTTATGTATCCATCCTGTAGAGGGCCGATTATATGATGCCTGTACTTCTCACAATTATATTCTGTGCTTGATAATACGCGCTCGTGTAGAATATGCAACCACTGGTGTTCATCGTAGCAGTGTTTGTAGATTTCGCAATTATTGATAATTTCCAAAGCTAACCAACCAGCTGAAATGCTGAACAGGAAATGAGTCTCAATTTATCAGCATTACGTACGTGCATTTCATATATACTCGGATTTGTATCTGTAGACTGTAGCCTAATGAATTTGAAGGCTACCAGCCATTAACGCATGCCCTAGCAAAAATGCCAATAGGATTTCCTATTGGTCCAATAGGAAATCACTATTGGTTCTATAGGACATCTATTGGAGCTGTATTGGTTGTATAAGACTTCTATGGGTACCAATAGACACCAACAGCCACCACCTATTGGTGTCTTATTAGACCAATAGAAGTTGTATTGGTCAAATAGGGGCTGCCTTTTGGTGTCTTATTGGACCAATAGGAGTTGTATTGGTCAAATCGGTGGTGCCTATCGGTGACTTATTGGGCCAATAGGAGTTGTATTGGTCAAATAAGTACTCCTATTGGTTTCTTAATGTACTAACAGAAGATGTATAAGGCCAACAGGAGTTTTATTGTTCAAACAGCTACCGCCTATTGGTAGCTGGTTATAACATCTTAAGACTGATTGAGCGCGTCGGACCCGATCTCGATCAAATTTCTTGATCATGATTGGCTATATTATACGCAAGCTGCAGACGGGATCAATTCACTTTTGATAAGTCTGATCCCGATTGAGCTAACTGCACACCGTGAGACACCGTGTGCAGTTAGCAACCCACGGCGGTACGGTGTCTCCGTACATGCCGTGCGGTAAACGGGCACTATAGACGAGTTGCAAAAAACAGCGCCATCTGTACATATGTGCAGGAAGCAGCCAATGGCCGCCATTGTGCATGAGCACTCCGGTGCGTTTGGCTGGACATGCATACCACCTGGATCACATAAAACGTTCACATCCAAGTGAAACGTTTATCTCACGTTCATACTTCTTTTCACTCGCGCGAGCGCCGCATTCTTGCGTGTTTTTTATTTGTTTTCATGCACAATGGCGGCTCCGTCCAGTGTTGCCTGTACACTTTGGGGCTTTTTACAGTGTTGCTGGTATTTATGCAACTCGTCTATAGTAAAACACGCTAAAGAAGAACTTGCGAAGGAATCGACAACACAGACACCACAGAATAATAATAAAGAAACCGCCATGAGATCACAACCGGCATAGAACCAGCCAGGTGACGAACAAAAAAAAAAAAGTGAGACGGTGCGCGGCGTGGCGACGCTGCATGTGTGAACATTTTTTTTTACACGTCATGTGCTAAGCTTTAAGATAAGCTTTGGATAATATGTAAAGTTTATAACTATTTATGCTAAGCAATATAAGTAGTGCTGTAAAGATACAGGAGAAAGAATTGTGGATCTGCAAACGCGACCGACCGTGCGTTTGGCGCGCCATCCGCGCTCGGCCGATACGAAGACAAGCCCAGCCTGCGGCCAAGCTAAGCCAAAACGTTGTGTCTGTCGCCATAGCGCGCGCTTTGTGTGATCTCGATGCTTCACGTAAGCCTGCTTACACGATGTTTGCTTTAGTGTGCTTCCGCGACGATAACGTGAAGACTGTGTTCAGCGTGCACCAGATGGAGACGTTCTGAGCCATAAATGTCTTGGATTTCGACCGATTTCGACTCTACAAAGTGGCACCAAGAATAATGGCAAGACGAGCAACAAGGCCCATGTGCTCCGATTGTTTGGTGAGTTGAGTGGGCATGGTAGTTACTCCTATTTAGTATTTATTTGATATCACCTTTTTTTTGTATTCAAACTTGGGACGAAGCTGAAAGGTCGGGAAAACAAGTCCCTCGTCCTTTGTCTCCGGTATTTGATGACAGCGAGACCAGCAACGCCTCGATTGCAAGTCCACACGCTCTCAGAAGTTGAATGATTGAGCGCATATATTATTGCAGTTTGTTTTTGTGTTTGTCAGTATGCACAAAAAAAACGTAGCATAGATTAGAGGTAAAGGACAGGCGCCCTGCTCGTGAGTGTAGTTGGAGTCTCGCAAGCCCTTTGTAAGTATTTACAACGTGCGTGTTAAGCCGAAAACGCGTTTATCGCCTCATAGTAAAACGCTCTAGTCGATGCTGGTTGTGTGTTGTAGTGCGCGCCAATCGGCTTATCATACTTGTTCGACATAATGTCACAAGAACCACAGAAGGCCACATGATAATTCATTATACAAAATGTGCATAGCATATGTACTGCACTGGTGCGATTTTTTATTTCATATTTTTTATTTTTACATACTGCAGCCCCATTATGGCTATCGCAGGAGTGGGTTTATTAATGTTGTTGGCTTAATTGCATAAGCACGTAACATGCAGCACGTGTGTTATATCCAACTCATTGCAGCCTGACTGCTGTGTTGGGCTTGCAACGATATGGAATCTAGGCTGCCTTTACTACTGTCTTACATATTACCGTTGCCTCATCGTGAATCTACCCTAGCTTAATTTATTTCATGCCATCTTTAAGTTGAGATTTAGTGGCATGCTCTAGTATGATAGTCGCACCACCACCGTGAAAAAGAGCACGTCACAGATAGTAAGTGATTATTGAGTTTGCTGTAATTTAAGGACGAGTTTGCAGTTCATTCTTGGGTACAGCTCAAAAAACACAGGACGCAAGCGTGTAAACGGGATAAGGTGCTGCTTAATTTTTAAAAAAATTTTGCCCCTTTTCCTTCCTTTTTTGCCGCAAAATTTTGCCGATATACTGTTTTCTTCCACGCAATAAGCCACATTTGGGTGTGTAATATTTCACTCAGTTTTTTGCTATAGTTCAGCTCCTGCAACATTGTGAACATGTGCAGTGAATTAAGGTCTAGATAATTTCTCACTGTGCCGTCTACTTTCTATACATTGCTTTGAAGGTAAACTTTAATTAAACATGTGTTACTGTTTTCTGATTTCATGGCTCTGTTTATTTACAGAATCTTTCAGGCACTTCCTCGAGTGCGGATGAGGCCCGCAAGATCGCCACATCATCAAGGGCCAGAAGAAGCACTTGTAGTTTTGATTATGAGAATATATTTGAACATATGTCTCATTCATCCACTGTGATTATCATTGCAGGGGCGCTGCCACAGTGTGGGCCTTCTGCATGACGACAAGACACCCATAAAACACTTGCTCAAGACTAAATATAATGGGGCTGAGAAGTGGGCAAATACAAAACTAATACAATGCCAGCAGGCAAATACAGAACCAATAGGCCAATATAATTCCAATTGGCTAATAGAGAACCAATACACCAATATAGGTCCAGTAGGCTGATATAGAACCAATAGACCAATAGCCAAATACAGTTCCAATAGACCTAAAGAACCAATAGACCAATAGGTGTCAATAACCCAATAGGCTATTGGTTTTTTATTGGGAATTTTTGCTAGGGTGAGAAGTAAGCATATGTCATTTGAGATTAGGTTGTTGGGCCTGCCTCCTCTAGCTTAATATCTACCAGTGTTGCGGAGTTGCCACTCCGGAATTGGAATGAATCCGGAATCATTCCGCATTTTCGCCGCGACCCTGTAATGGAATGGGAATGGCATGGGGACAACGCTTGGAGGAATGGAATGGGAATGGAATTACGTCTTTTTCCGTAAATAGAGCACGTTTTCGTCTATGCGCTGTTTTTCAAACTTCAAACATTAGTAAGTTAGAGCCTCGAATTTAGCAATAAAGCCGTATTTTTAAAATGGCTTGGCTGATAACAAGCACGGTACATTTATAAGCAACGCGCCTACTACAAACCGAGGCATAGGCAAACAAATGTATTATCCCAGCAGATACTCAAGGGAGAAACAAATTATCCCTGCGACTTGGTTCCCATTGATACCCCCACACGAAAGTAACAGATACTCTAAGCACAGCCTGATCTTTATCTCACGAGCACTTTAGTACCTGACACACGTGAATAACCTTTCCGATTTTAGGTATCCAGACCAAATGCCATCTTAATGCTTTAAAGGGGTACTGACACGAATATTTTCAGTTGTCGTTTTCTTGAGTCAAATGAAAGGTCAAACCCTCAAGTGCCTAGAAAAGGTAGCGCTAAGCGCGAGTGCGCCCTGAAAAAGTAATTACAGTATGTTTTTAAAAGCTAGTTTCGCTTCCTACTGTACCTTGACGTCGCAACACGGTATGAGCTTCTCGTCACGTGCTCGCACAATATGGAGTGACGTTTCCACGCACGAGCAGCCATTTTGGAAGTTTTGATGACGTACAAGCGGCCATCTTGGAAGTTTCGGTACCTAACGTCATCACAACAAGCCATACTGCTGCGAGAAGTCACCAGAATTTGTACTGTAGCCTGACGTCAAGCTAGTGTCGATGTCAGTAGGTGCGCCATCCAAAAATTGACTTTAATATCAAATTAAAATATCCTATCAACATTTGCTGAGCT
This sequence comes from Rhipicephalus sanguineus, assembly GCF_013339695.2. Taxonomy (NCBI): domain Eukaryota; kingdom Metazoa; phylum Arthropoda; class Arachnida; order Ixodida; family Ixodidae; genus Rhipicephalus; species Rhipicephalus sanguineus. Next base: position 65,504,858 of record NC_051185.1, on the reverse strand, counting down.
TCACACTTGCTTAGAGCCGTCTCTGCATATAGGAGATATGTATGGCAGAGTAAACTCGCCCTTGAAAAAAGGTGTCAGTACCCCTTTAAGTCCTGCAAATGCCTTCTGAGAATAGGCTCTTGAACATCAACAGTACTGCTCATCGTCGACACGCAGATTCGCACTACGCTGAAAAGCTAACAGGACTCACGCAGCCTCATGAGTAGTGCTTTCGGAATCACTCGCGCCAAACCAGTCAAACTCGGTCGGACAGGGAGCCGGCGGCGAGCGCGTGCGCCTCCTACCCCCCCCCCCCCTGAAAAAAGAAGAAAAAAAGAAAAATAAACTGCCACACACATCTCCCTTCCGAGCCGTCCATCAGAGCGGTTTCCTCCTCGCAAACGGAGGAGTGCGAGGAGGAAACCGGTCTGCTGAACGTTCCTGGGGGTGCAGTCCGGCGGTGGAACAGCCGTCCGCCGGTGCCGGTTTCCTCCTCGCACTCCTTCGTTTTCTTTCTCGCGTGCGCGATCCCTCGAGGAAGCAAAATTACGCTGCCGGCGTGACGCGCCGTGACGTCATCGCTCGGCGAGGTTTTTCCAGTCCACGTACTGAGGAGAGCTACGGGCTAGTTGGTGTTTCATTAGAGAGAGAGAGTACGAAAAACAAAAATGACGAAGTTTCCACTGCCGCGCAAACCAACAGCAACAGCGGTCGATCCGAGGGCCTTATATACTGGCTGCGGCTAGGTTTTGCTTTGTTTATAGCTAGGTTTAAACTTGGCTGCTGCTTCTTGTTACACCGAACCGAGCTTAGCGCAGACAGGGTAGAGTAAAATCCAAAGCCTGTCGCAGATTCTACAAGAATGCCTAAACTCCAGTTCCAGAAACTCATGAGTAAACCTGGCCGTGGCTCCATTGGTAGTAGCACGGGTCTATCTCTGCTCGTACTCGGCTCGGGTCACTCCAGGCAGACTTCGATAGTTTGGCCCGCTTCCTCGCGGTATGCACTTCACGTTCTCGCCGAACGTACTCTGGGTCCATTCGTCGTTTACGCATACTGTTGGCTCGCGGCACGCCGAGCTTCGCGATGCGCGGCGTCTTCTTGGGCTGTACGCACCTAATTCTTCGATCGAGCCATATTGGCTCCCAAATGCGGAAAGCATAATCGCGGCCGAGGCGGCTGCTCCTCGGCGCGGCGGCGTCTTGGCTATAGTTTTAGCATAGTTGGCGCACAGCTGCGGCGGTTGCTATGGCAACAGAGCAGCAAGGTTCTTTTCAATAAGGTTGAGAGCTGGGCTAGTTGGTGACTGATCATTATGCCTATATGGCTAGGTAGCGCACTTTCGACGGGGACAAAAGAAACAGAAAGGACACGACACTCGCTACACTCGCAACTGAATTTATTTCAGGAAAAATACTTCAATATATATGCACCCAAGCACCCCCGAGTGACACAGAAATGAACCAACCCTCAATATCACCTGATTAAAGACAAAATTTTGCACACTCCTGTGAAAGGATAAGTTATGCACGTGTGAAGATAAACCGACAGTCAATGTATTCTTATCTAGGACCAAACTATCTGCGCACACTCAAGCGATACAAAAACCAAAAGTTAACGAAACACGAGCAGCATGTACACTATAAAAAACCATGCACAATCTCGGGTTATTGCAAGACGTTTCAACAAGAAATCAACACTCGCTTAAAACGGAAAATAGGAGCAAGAATGAGGGCGCAACAGAAGTGTAGCGCAACGAGTGTAGCGAGTGTCGTGTCCTTTCTGTTTCTTTTGTCCCCGTCGAAAGTGCGCTACCTAGCCATATAGGCATAATGATGAAGGTTCTTTTGTTAACGGACGTCTCACTGCCAGCTTTACAGCTTCGCTGTTAAAAATGTAGGACATACGACGTCGAGCGCTCGAGGTCATGTGTCCTGTATTTTTTAGTTCTCTACTGTGTCTCCGCACCTTTGAACTTGGGTGGGCTTTGGGTGCAGCCCGATCGATTCGCGTTCACGACATTCACACCCTGCACGAGGTGTTTTCATGTTAGCGAATCCTCAAGCCTGGCATACTTTTCATTTTAATCTGAAATAACGAATTTCCTTCGCCTTCTGAGAGTTACACGCCACTACGAACGAAAGCGTTGGGGAGGCAGAAGTCGCCAGCACCGCTTCGTTGGGTCCCGGGTTTTGGCGACGAAGCCACCTCACAAAACCGTGTTGCTATTGGCCTCGAGGCCCACCACTGGAAACGCCGGCGCTACCGTCGGCGTGACGTGCTTGGCAGGATCACGTGGTCCCAGCGGCCGCGTCGGCTGCTTGTGGAAAGCACTGCCGCGTGCTTTGAAAACGAGTTTCGAGTCCCACATGCGCTGCGGTCTGTTCAAATTCGGAAGTTTTCTCTCATTTTCTACTCAATTGAAACCATTGTAATAGAGTGGCTGCCTCCGAAGGCGACGAACATGGGGCTCTACCGCTCGGTGCCGCAGTGCCGCGCTTACGCAAAGGAGCCCAGTGTCAGCCTGCACTGGTAACCGCGGGACAAGAAACAGCTTGAAGCATGGGTTGTAAAGCTAAGAACCGGCAAGTAGCCATCCGCTACGAGTCTTGTGTGCAACAAGCACTTCCGCGACGAAGACTTTTGTTACTGCGTCGGGCCTGCGATGTTCGGTGAGTAGCAGAAAGCGCGCACTGAGACGATGACTCGCGCGCGCTTCCCGCCGGCAAATGATACTTATCTGCCACAGGATGGTAAAAGCGCTACCTTTTACCACGTGCGATGCCATCTCAGAACCCTCCAATGCGACCTCTTGATCTTCGGCCCCGTGCTCAGAGTCCACAAAATCGGCTGCAGATGCGCAAGTCATTGTTTAGATAATAATATAATAATATCTGGGGTTTAACGTCCAGAAACCACGATATGATTATGAGAGACGCCGTAGTGGAGGGCTCCGGAAATTTCGACTACCTGGGGTTCTTTAACGTGCACCTAAATCTAAGTACACGGGCCTCAAACATTTTCGCCTCCATCGAAAATGCAGCCGCCGCAGCCGGGATTCGATCCCGCGACCTTCGGGTCAGCAGTCGAGCGCCATAACCACTAGACCACCGTGGCGGGGCCATTGTTTAGATACGTTGAATAAAAAAACGCGCAGGGTCCCTTATGCATTCGTTAAAGATGACTAGAAGGCGAAAGCCATCTTCTTCTTGTCAGTCGTTGTACTGATTCTCCCGTGCCCCCCTCCAAAAGCGTTCTGCACCTAACGCGGTTTTGCACGGCCTCCGTGACCGATCACGGAGGCAATGCAAATCGACCATGACGTGTGAATACGTCATCATGTGACGTCACGTTACGTCATAATGACGCTACATATTTTGGCGATCTGTGACGTCATGGTGACGTCATATGGTGGCACCATCACGTAATGATTATTTTTTGCATCACCGACGCGGGACGCCGACGGGCAACCTTCCCATTTGATGAGGCATGCATTGTTTCATAAGCTACATAAATTTTGCATTGCCTCCGTGATCGGCCTACCGGCCAACCCCATGTATTTTCTTGGAGCCTCATTTATTTACGTGGGAAATATGCCACCCTGTTGGCGTTAGACACGACACTGCTGCCAAAATTGCTGGGGTACACGCCAAATAATTACTATCCTGTTTTGTGGCTGCTGGTAGCTGCAATACCTTCTATTTTATTCACCGCTATTTCAAGTTCATGTGGGTCCTAGTTCACAGCCGACGTTTGCAGAACAAGTCCGGCAAACGTTACTGTATTTTCTTTCTTTTCCTAGGCGTCGCATGCTACTACATGCATGCTCGGTCTCGTAGACTGGTTCTCCTTCCACCAGCAATCTCGAAGTGGTGAAGCTTTGGTCTATGAATTCGTTGATGACAGAGAGCGGCAAGTTCACTGGAATGCAAACGGAACGATAATTAAGGAGCATTAAAAAAAGGCGTCGCATTTGCTCACGTTTTGTGTGAGCACCAAACGAAACGAATGCGCTGAATAAAGAAACAGAAGCAGCGGCATTTGCCCGCTGAGAAGACCGATCAATATGCAGTGCGAGACAACTTGTCAAATGACATTGAAACGTACCCGAATTTAGACCGAAAAAGAAAAGAAAAACACTGAATCGTCGGGACGGCAGATCACAAAGTTGCCATGCGCACCGAAGCCGCAGTTGTAAGGAAATTGTTTTTGAACTGCTCTGATAGCGTCCGTGCAACAGTAGTTGTTTGTTTACTCACAAATTCTGATGTTTTGCGGCCTAAAGTTCACAGCGCGGTGCCAAAACGCGCTCGTAGCAAAAGCGAAACCATCAGTACGAACATATATACATGCAGACGCTCATACGCTCATACATGCAGAGGCACCGTCAGTCGTCGCGAACCCGTGCGATCGCTAGCTTGAGGCTTCTTTCTGTTATGCTCCGTTTGGTTATACAGGCAGTCTAACGAGATATTTCACATAGTTTGCACTCAGCGAGTGACTACCTTCCACGCAAGAAGCCGGTTCAGGGGGTCTCCAACGCGGTGACAGCGTGAAGCGGGTGCTCGGTTTTCTGCAAAGAGACAGCGACTGTACACTATCTTGTGCTTTCAGTTCGTCGAAAATTATTATTTTGACAGTAAAGAACACAGTTCATTTCGAAAGTACTGACAGAAATGCCCTGGAGGGCTTCCGCGAGGTGTTTTTGTAGAGCGCCGACCGCAAAACCTATGGGGAGCGCGCCGATACAGTTTCATGTAGGCCTCATAAAGCTAGCATGTGGGGTGAAAAATCTGAAAGGTAGGGGCAGCTCTTCATGAAGGCGATGTCACTTTATGGGCAAAAGGGTGGCTCTTATGCGGAAAAATAAAACGAGTGCTAGCGTAGAAATGGACTGAGGGCCCGACCATAACTGCCTTAATTTATTTTTTTCTGGATAAAACTTCTTATTCCTCCTAGTCTGCGAGTTGACTGTGGTGCAAATTATTGCTCCGTTAAGAGTCGTATTGACAGTTTATTTCATTGTTATTTTCGTTACTGCCGTAGCAATAACTTCTGTCAACGTTCGTGATTCTTTTTAGCAGCAGACCGAAAAAAGTCAGTTTCACCGCAAGGGCGAAGCAATGAATGCGAATATAGCAACAAATTGTAGTGTTATACGAAGTGAGGCTGCCAGCTAACTGTTTTGTATCCGATCTCGCGTAACTACAAAACGCTGGTGTAAGAGAATACGGCCGCTCCAGGGAGAGATGCTCTCCGCATAGTCACTTCGCGTTGAGAGCGCAGCACAATGCGGTAGTTTGGGCACGTCGGTAGTAGAGTTACTGTATATGCTACCAGACAGTAACTCCTAGTCGGTAGTCCATCTTGAAAAACTAAGAGCGCACGGAAAACACGGACGACAAAAGGTCACACATATATGCACACACGTAGGCGCCTACGTGTGTGCATGTGTGTGACTTTTTGTCGTCCGTGTTTCCCGTGCGCTCTTAGTTTTTTCAAAAAAAAAAAAAAGGTATACGAGCCGCCTGCTGTGATGGCTGTCGAGACAGTGCCCCCCCCCCCCCCCCCTCTCGCGTTTTTTTCATGCTCGTTAAAGACGGGCGGGTCGTTTCCTGTCTGCTTCGACGGCAGGCCTCCCGAGCGGGGTGATGTTATCGCATGCACCCTCCGATCGACGGAAATGGGCCCGCTCGTTTGATCTCTGCTTCGATCGGCCGCGTTCGTCGCCCCCCCGCGCGCGCTTTTCCTGAATATTCTTACACAGTGGTTCTGTGTGAGAGGCAAAGGGCGCGAGGCCAGCCGATGTCATCGCGGTTCAAGCGAAGAGGAGGAAACGCGCGCCGGCCGTCTTTCGTCGCGCGAAAGGCCCGATGGGCGAAGAGGGGGGGAGGAGGGCGGTCTATCGTTGTGCCGGCGTGCGTACTCCGAACGAACGAGCGCGGCCGCGCGCCTTATCATGTCGGGGGATCAGCAGGCGGCTCGTAACTTTGTGCGCTATATTTTCACCACACCCAAGCAGGAGCAGCAGGGAGCAGGCCCCGTGCAGTTTGCGTTTAAACGTCAGACAGCGCGGAGGTCGGTCGCGTCGCTCGATCGCTGCTGCGGCAGCGTTGTCAGTGTTCTGAGTGTCGTTGCGTTACGCCAAGTCGGACGTTAAAGGAGTCAAGCTGCTGTAGCCTGACAGTGCAATTTGTTGCTGTCAACTGCACTCATTGCTTCGCCCTCGCGACGAAACCGCGACATTTTTTTGGGCGCACTTTTCGAAGATGCGCGGCCGGTTCGATCTCTCTGTGAGCCAGTGGCGGCAGCAGTGCAGCACGGCGGCGGGATTTTTGTTTTCTTTATCATGCGTTGATCACCATTCATATGAACGATGTGTTGTCAAGGTCAACGTGCTGAACACCGTTTCACCAATGCACCGCTGCGAATCAGTTTGCCTGTGCAAGTTCGGTGCGCTGGTTCTTTGGGTCGGTGTGCTCATCAGCCTCACAGCGTGATGGCGCCTGAGCTGCTCCTCGGCCGTCGTGGATTTCTGTGCAGTGGCGTGAATTGTGCGATGGTTGCTGTGTAGCCCTCTACGGCGAATGTCGTTTTAACTGCGCTCAACGTACGATGAGATGCAAGGTACGGCGGACGCGCGAGCGAGCGCTGCCGCCGCCATCAGCGCTACGCAGGGTCCACGGTCATCGATCGCATCATGCGCCGCTCCAATGAGCGCGCGCGAGCAGCGTCAAGTGCGCCTCTGGTGACGAGCCTTCGTGCGATGTTTCGTGCTTATCTAATTCTTTCGCGCTGTAAGAAAACCGCAATTTCCACTTTTTTCCCCCCCCCCACTGTGCAGCGTAAAACTAAGGAGGCAGCTGTAGCCACTGTGGCGCTTCTTCTCGCAGACAGGTGAAACCGCAGATAAGCACCACACACCTAACGCAAAAATGCAATAATATAAGTGGCCCACTTGTGTATTTGAGACGACTTGCCGTTTTTCCTGACCAGATTCTGCTGCGACGCGCCTATATTCAAAGTTTGTAGAGCGGCATTTCCTGCACGCTTAGTTTCGGTACGCTGGGATCGGGGCCTTCAGTGTCGATGAGTAATATTTAATATTTAATATTACATGTTTTTTTGGGTGGGATTTAAAAAAAAAATATGGGTATGCCATAAATTGCCACGCCCTACAACTTTTTTTATATAAACAGCCGCATGTACTCATAATTGATGGGTTTTTGTTAATCATTTCAATGTCAATCATTTGAATGTTTTTGTGAATAATTGCAATGGAGCTTTAGGTGCGGCAAACTATTTCCGCACTCAACATAGAGTTCGTGTGCAGGTGCGCGACTGTTTAAGCATATTTATAAGAAATCTGTATCGCCGAAGAAAAAAGGTTATCCCGTGTATACAGACAAATGTTAACATATGCACAAACGATCAATGCATAGGACATACATATATAAATACAGTTTTTATGTTTTTACTCATTACGTACGAGTTTTTATGGGCACAATAAGTTATAAAGTGGTTGACGAGTAGTGTATTTGTCAACTTTATTTAGTGTATCAGCATGGCGCAGGACATGCGCCGTCCTGTATTGCTACCATGACATGTATTTATCTCTTCTTTTTTGAGCATTCCTGGTCGTTACTCATTTCCGTAATTTTTAGAACTGTATTGCAAGCATATTTTTGTAATTTGGTTGCATTTTTAAAAATTATTACCATTATGTACGTGAGGACTGCGCCTTTCTTGCTGTTCATTTTCTTGTGCACCTTGGACTGTTCAGTTTATTGTTTTGCAATTGTTGTTTGTTTTCCAATTTGGTATGTTTATGTAGATATATAACGCCCCCTTCACTCAGTGCTCCCAATGAAGCCTCTAAGGCATTTTGAAATAAAACTTTTATTTAAATAAATAAATCAGTTTTGGTGATTGAGGACAAATGTTTATAGTTGTAGTTGTTGGATCAACACATACACAATGCAAAAAAAAAAGTAATCGTGATACGATGGCAAAAAAAAAAAAAGCGGCCAATGACGGCAGGGACCAGCAAGCAGCCCGCTGTATAAAAAAAAAAAAAAACCGCCGGGCCAGTCTAAAACAGGGCATGTGGCAAAACCCTAATGAACTCACTGAACTGTTTTTGACAACCGCTTTGCAACTTCAGTACACTTGCACATTTGACATTTCGCTCAATTTAATAACCCATTTCCAGAGAGTGAATTGAGTATGCAGTTTCAGTTTCACCACTGAATTTGGTTGAACTTCATTACTTCACAATTATTACTAGAGGCCGCTTTTTCGAAATCTCAAAGCTGCAATGGGTTCTTTGCACGAAGGACTTCAATTCTCCCATTTAACATAACTGCCTAACTCCACTAATTAAAAAGTTACTTAATTTAACTTTCTTGATTACGGTCCCAAATGATGTTTTTAGCCATCTTAAGACACCTGCTGCTACAGAAGGAGTAATTCTGAAGGCATCGAGCCAATATCGCATTTCCCCTATTTTTGAGGATTTTGGACACATTTCCTGAAACACCCGGTATATAAGTACACACTAACAATAGCGCAGGTTATATGCATATGCCTATTGTATCTGTGTCCTACATGTTATTTTTGCCATTCTGAAGGAGGTGACTCATCTCTCATCTGAATTGCCAGGTGCAAGCTTAGATCTCTTTGTGGTTGCAAGCATGCTTCCATGAATGAGGGGTGTATGTGCTTATGCATGGTTTTACTAATTTGCCAATATTTGAAATGTTTGTGCACCACTGTAGTTCCTAACTGGCACAAATTGGCAGACTCACTCACATCATACTCATACTCACGCCTTTTAAGACGTGTGAGAAAGAGTGCAACTCAGTTACAGTGATAAACCCGTGGACATGATTATGAACATGAGTGGGGTCTGGTCAATTCATGTGTATGAGAGTTTCAACAGGAGTACTTGAGTTTCTGATGAATGAAATGAAAGAACGTGACGGTGATATCACAGTCGTTTCAGTGACTGTCAACAAGTCCTAGTGACATCAGTATATACATGCAAGTGGACACGAGCATGAGTGGGCATCCTTAAGTGTGCATAAAAGTGACTATGAATATGTGAGTGAGTACATAGCCTACAAAAATATTAGTGAGTATAAGTATGCACCTGTTCATCTGACTTACTGTGTGTAAAGTAGCTGTGTGTTTAGCACCAGTGTATCACTCAAAGTGATGTTTATGCTACACATATATATGAAATATTAGATGCAACTAAACTGTGTGCCTCAGATTGCCATCTCGTACAATGCTGTACGAATGCAAGCTTCATGGTAGTTGGTTATCTTAAATCCACAACATGTGAGCTAGTGGAAAACTGAGGCAGCATGACTTGTAATCACAAGCTGCAGCATGTGCTTTGCAGAGATTACAGCCTGAAAACTATGCGTGTGCTTATGTTGTTGCAGCCAGACAAATTATGCATCTTGCGCACCTTTTTGACACCCGCGGGCAGTACAGTAAAGTAAGACTTTGTAGCTATGACATTACTGGGCGAATTTGTTGTTAACTCTGCACACTAATGAGCGCTTAGCAATAATGCCATTATGCCTGATTACCATCAAATATCATCAGCATAAATCACACTGTGAACTGGAAGTCATTAAATGAAACGTCCGTTACTTGGAGTTGTGACATGTAATCGCTTAGTAGTACCATGTGTACATTTCAGAGTCCGAATTAATAACACATGCATGTGAAGCTGGGAAGAGAATAACACATTAGAGAATATGCTGACAATGCCTGCATAAGAGGTGATCAACAGCTGGTCAGACAAAGAGAGTCCCAGTTTAAAAGCAATATTTTGAAATGGGTGCTTGTCTTCATATTCTCATGCGGTTGTGATGGTGAAGAATATCAGAATGACAACAGCAATTCTGCTCTAGGCTGGGACTTGACTTCTTTGGCCACTATTGATAAACTTTTAACCTGCCTTTGTACCCTTTGTCCTGTCTGAATTTCATAAGACGTGAGACATGAATGGTGATGTTGAAAAACTTGCGCACAATGGCTTGTTTGCTTCACTTACAGAAACATATGAAAGCTACAGAAGGTGACCAGCACTTCAGCGTATGTGGCATCGTACCTGGGACCTCAATAGGAGCCTGGGTAGAACATCACCCGTGAAAGTCTGCATCAACTAGATAATGGACAACAAGATAACCTGTTCTAGAAAAGTGCACAAAATGAAAGTGCTGGAAAATTTTTTAACACGAATGCTATGAAGAGCCAGAGTTTATCTGCGTCTTTCGCACTATACTTCATAATCAGTGGCCTCGTTGCGGTATTTTGTGACTCACTTGCCCCTGCAAGGCTTTGTTCCAACCAAGAACTGTTGTCCTTAAACCCACATTTCTTTTTTTTTTTGCCTTAGAGGAGGGCATGAATACGATTGCATAGATTGGTGTTGTTTGCTGGAATGCTGCCTCAAACATATGCAAAATCTTTTTTTAATTTGTAATCCGAGAAACTGAGTCTTGCTAGCTTTCACTCTTGGACTCCTTTCCTGACGCACATCAATGATCTCTCTGTTTTATAAGCACGAACCATTCTCTCGCCTCTTTCTTCAGAGAAGGCAATAATTGTTGCAGGAGTTGATAAACTATTGACTAGCCAAAGCCACTAATTGAGACCAAAGGGCTTTCCACTATTGTTTTTACCAAGTAATTCAGAATTTGATCTCTGAAGAACGGCTCTCGGATGGAAAGAAACCTTCTACGAGGCAGCCACCTACCATATGCAAGCAAAGCGCCTATTAAAAGGTGCACTGCACAAGTGACAATCACAGAGACATCGTGCACATATCAATTCATGTCCTACAAGGCTGCGATCTCTTTCGTGGCATTTGTGTTCCACAACATCCTACAGGTAGTGGAGTGTTATTGTTGTCCATGCAACGTTAGGAATCGCATTCTTGCTCTTGCTATCTTCATCGTTGATTACGTGGCCATGTGCTGTCTATCACTGTATTATCGTACCATTTTTCATTACTACTGTGTAAAGAAGAATAGTGATTGCAATGTTACGGTCGCTTAACCTTTCTTTTTCCTTTTTTTACCAAAAAATGTAACCCGTATTGCTGTAAAATCCCGAGAAAGTGCCCCCCCACGGTGAAAGATAATCTGACAAGATTTGGAGGGGGGCCCTTGCTCGGTCAGAGCAAAATTCAAGATGACGGCGGAAGAGCTGTTTCACTGAAATGCTTTATTGAATACATATGCATTCACTGCCGTTTTTCGCCCTCGTCGGGCGAATAAAAACAGTGAATGAATCATTGAAAATGGCGGGAGGTAGTGGGGACGCTTGCTCAGTCATTGGTGGATATTTCAAATCTCCCGAAAAATGGAGGGGGCCGCTTGCTCGGGTTTTACGGTATATTCATACTCTGCTCGACAGTTAGGCATGCAGCATTCTGAATAAGGCTGCGATTTTTTTTCTTCTCTAATATGTTGTGTGAAAGTGCTTTCTGTATACGAAGACTGACTCTTGACGGTACCACATACAGTTCTGTATGTTTTTTACAAATGACCTCATGTATTTTGCATACTTTTCAAGTGTGAGACCAATCATATTAGAGGCAGCTGTTACATTTAAGCAGCAATTCCGTTTACTGACAGTCTACCGTATCTCTGTGTTGTATCGCTGATCTTTAAGTGACACTCTGTGTTAAAGGTATGGGCGACGATGTGCTCATTCACGGCCGCGCTGGAACGCAGAGGTAGAGTTCCCGTGCGGCTGTGGCCTATTTCACCTGCCTACTCGCCCAAACCACATATTACTATCATGGCTGCACTGGAACGCAAGCAGCGTTGCAAGCGCTGTTGCTGTGTATGACATGTTGCGTTACGCCAACGGGCAGTGAAGGGCAGACTAAGAACAGTTCGCTGTTAAAAAAAAAAACTTTTTTTTTCATTCTTGCAGGGTATTCAGACCAAGGGCTTATAACCCTCGTTAAGGAAGAGCCAATCGATGCACCAGTTGTCAATCACGAGTTTGACACGTTTGCTGGGAGCGACAGTTGGCAATCGACGAGCACTTGCCAAGACGTCGGTGCCGAGCAGCCACCGAGAGAAGTCCCAGTGCAGCCACTGAGAGAAGTCCCGGAGCAGCCACTGAGAGAGGTCTCAGAGCAACCACTGAGAGCAGTCGCCGAGCAACCAACAAGAGCAGTCGCGGAGACTTGCATCAGCGAAAGTCTCCGTCGGTTTGAATGCGAACTCTGCCACTTGGTCTTCAACACTGACCAACGCCTGCTCCAGCACTCCGTGGTGCACGCTCGGGAGTGGACGTTCTGGTGCAGGCAGTGCGGTGCTAGCTTTCCACGAAGCAAGAGCCTTGAGGAGCACGAGATGTCGCACATCGACAAGCAGCATTTCCGCTGCCTCATCTGCTACAAGCGCTTCGAGGACACGACCCTGCTTCATAGACACTTGTGGCATCACGTAAAGCAGCAGCGGACACACTACTGCCACATATGCTCCATGACGTAAGTTGTTTTGAGTGAAGTCCTTCCCTTTTTGTTTTATGCAGATGGCTGTGGCCTTGCACGTTGCAATTAGGCTAAGCGATGATAAACTTGTTTCAACAAACTCTTATTTTCTCAACTGTTCTGTTGAAAAAACTGCTTCTGATGAAGTAAAATTAAGGAATTAATGGTGACCACCAAAGGTCTTTAACATTACCAGGGATGTACAGGACTCTATTCCGGGGAAGGAGGGTGCGGCGGTCGACCACCATTCATGTTTGCTTGTGTGTACGTATACACAGAAACTTACCATTTCTGGGGAGTCTGAACCCCCCTAATTCCCCAGTCTGGCTTCACCTATGCTATATGCATAAATGAGAACAGATGGGTGTCAGTGGGGTAGCCCAAGGAGGAGAAGGGGCTTGGGGGGTTTCAAACCTCCCCTCCCCAAACCTTTACATTACATAGTATGTGTATGTATATGCGGCCACATACAAACGCATGAACACAATGGCGGGCTGGACCCCACCCCCACCTCGACAAAATTTCTGGCTACGCCTCTAATGGGTGTTGTATTTCACCCTCTTCAATATGCGACCATCGTGACAAGAAATCGAACCAGCACTTCCGCGCTGCTCAGTGCAATGCCGTAGCCGCTAGGCTATCGTATTGTGTGCTTTCGATTGTCCGGCTCAAGTTTATAGTGCCTAACGAATTGAAAACTTCGAAGTAAAGAGCTTGACGCTTGACTTACTATTCGATAGTCAAGAGTTCGACGGAAACCCGTCTGGCGAGAAAAGAACGTGGTGAAAAAAATGAGCACTTGCCGAGATCTAAAAATATAATGAGCTAAAAATGACGTTTTGAAACCCGTAGGGTTTTCGTGGTCACAGTAAAGGCAAACGCAATGGCTCTTGTTTAAATAGCAGAAAAATAATGGAGCGCACGTGCGTCGATTTCTGGCAGATTTACACGTGTCCTGTTTATTGCATGCTGTGCCTTCTGGATATGCAGCGATTCTAACAATAATCATGCTGGCAGCACTTTTTTCCTTCGCAATAATTTAAGCATTGCGTGTTGAAAAAAAAAAAAGGACATGGCGTAAAAGTAAAAATGAAAGTGGATGTTCATCGACTTGGCAGAATAAGGTGAACAATTTTGCCTTAAAGACAAGACCACTTGCATAAGAAACGAACGTCTTGCCATTTCCTTACTCTCGAAACGATGGGGTTTCTTATGTTCTACAGGCTTTCATTTCGAGACCGCCATTCATGAGATAATATGTGTCATGCTTAGAAAAAACACCGGGATCTTTGGCATGTGTGTCTTTATTTGCTCAATACAATCAATAACGATAAAAAATTTGGCAGATCCTACACATTGTGGTAAGAGGTTTGATGCGAACCAGTTAATAAAGATAATATATAAATTCACTGTAGCAATATTCGCTACATAATTGATGCAGCGCTAAAACACGAAGATATAAAGAACAGAGTGCAGAGGACGAGTGCTGTCTCGCAACTGAAAGATTTATTTAAAAGCTGAGCACGGCAGACATGCACATAAGTAAGAAAGTGAAACCAGTTATATAACATCAATACGTGCGCATCAGTAACAAAATCAAACTTGCCATTTAACATTACACATATGAAGCAGATATGCAAACTCCTTGTCTGTTAAGGAAATCGACGCATTGCTAACGCATGCGTCTCCCATCTTTCAGTGTGAAATGCTTCGATCACTTCACAGGTTAATTTGCAACTGTGCCTAGAAAGTACTTCCGCATCTACAAACACAGGAGAGCAGCCGCCATATATTGCAATGTGATGCAAGATGCAATGCATTAGGCTTTTTCAAAGACTGATTATGCTCCATTAAGCGAACGTTAATACATCTGGTGCCCTGTCCCATGTACAATTTACCGCAAGTAATGTTGAGTAATGTGAAGTGACAAGTTTGATTTTCTTACTGGTGCGCACGTGTTGATGTTATACGACTTGTTTGACTTTCTTACCTACACGCATGTCTGCCGCGCTAGGCTTTGTTCTCCCGAGTTTTTTTCTTTCGAAAGAGATATTTCACTTGCGAGACAGCGCTAGTCTTGTGTACTCTGTTCTTTACGTCTTTAAGTTTTAGTGCTGCATCAATTATGTGAGTATTCCAACTAGCCCAACTTTCCATTCTGCTGCAATATTCGCTACACCAGGCCCACTGCAGACACAGCTTCGGTGGTTTCCATGGTCACAGTAGTGGAAGGGCTCCGAGGCTTTTTCCACTCAGCTCCTCGAATTTTACGCTCTCGTCTTCACCGCAGGCTTTGCTTGGCGTATCGATTCGCAGGTTTCCCTTGCGGACGCAGCTGTCGAGGCACCTGCGCACCCACGAAAGGAGCGCACACTTTAGGTGTGACGTGTGCAATGCCGCTTTCGTCTTCGAGGTGGAGCTGACGAGGCATCGATTGACACACGAGAAAGGGCGGCGTTACCTGTGCCACGAGTGCCCCAAGGCCTTCCTGGTGAGCAGCCACCTCGAAAGTCACCTAGCGTCGCACTACGTGGAGCGGCGCTTCAGCTGTGACCTCTGCATGAAGAAGTTCTGGCGCAAGTGCGAATTAGCCAAGCACATGCCGAAGTGCCCGTTTAAAACTAACGCCCAGCCATCACACGCAGAGGCTTAGTTGTCTGCATATACTGGGCGGACTTTTGGGCAGCAGTTTCCGCAGTTAAAAGTGTCAGTCGGATATGTAATATGCGTGTATTCACCTAATGGAAATAAATTCATTCGTTGTGGAATGAAGGATGAATGTGTCCCTTGACGGGCCAGCCGTCATCGAAGTAGTACTTAAGATTGTAAGGATGCTGCTCTGGTCCTGTGGCTGTAAAAATGCTGCCAAGGAGAAAAAAATCACGCCATATCTACGAAGTGAATGACTGAGGAGCAGGCTCGGAGAAGATAGGGAAAACCCATGAATCTTCCGTACAAGTCCTCTACCATCATATGAAGACGTGACACACGTTGCTATATATATACATATATACACAATGTTTTATTAATTTACAATTTTTATGAACTATATACACATTGATGAAGTATATATACCGTACAAGAAATATCTAAGAGCATCTGATTCTCCATCGTTGACACTTGCAGATGCAACGCTCCTAATGTTCTTTCAATTTGAAAACTGCCCTCAAGACGCACATGACAAAGTGGCCCTAAACATAGCTGTCCAATGTTCGCCTGGCTTTCGACCGTGTTCCCCGCTCGCCCTGTGAGAATTAACGGCCAGGCTAGAGGGAAGACACGACGCACGTAGCGTTCCTCTTCACATTCCACGACGCTTTGAATGGATGGATGCAGGTTACGGCGCGGGACATCGCCCCAGCTTAAGAACCTGGCGAGCCAGCTCCTAAAAGAAAAGAGTGTATACATGTTGGTACTGTGAGCCATATATATTTATATTGCCGCGAGTCTTATATTTCATGAGTGTAAGCTTCACCCACAAAGACTGTGGGCAACGCGCTGCGCGGGCCTCGCCGTGATGTGTAGGAAGCCTCGCGATTGTTTTGGAACAATCTGTTAAGATTACGCGCCGCACGAGAATGTTCCAGCTTTGTCGAGAGATAACGCCGCCACCAGCGATATCGCTGGAAAGTTCGATAGCGCCTGTATAAAAGCCGACGCGCTTGACTGCTTGTCAGTTGATCGACGGACGACGCCCTGTTCGCCGCTATCATTGCACAGCGTGTATTGCTGTAGTTCTAGTTCTCATTTTCCCGGCCACAAGTTCGGCCAAATAAACAGTTTCATTCTGCAAACACCGACTGCTATCTTCGTCGACGTCACGACCACGTGACAATATATACAGGGTGTCCCAGCTATCGCGCAGCACTATTTAACAAATGAGGAACGGCGTTACGTGAAGCAAACCTATAGTGCATATTGTTCTCACTATACTGAAGTTGCCACTACTAATTTTTTGGTAATGAGGTTTAATTAATTAGTCATAATTATATTTGTAACTTGACAAGTACTCACCTAATTATCAAAATGTCAGTGAGGCATATGTAGGCACGTTGAAATGACATCTACCTGCGCTATTTTCAACAACATACTAATTGCGTGCTCATTTTTTTTAGGCTGATAAAGAAAGCCCGCGATATCTGAAACATGACACGTGACTAGACTAAAATGTGAATCAGGAAGCAGTGCCCATAAACAGGCTCACTGTGAGGTAGCCAGTATCAAGAAAAAAATGCAGAAAGAAAAAACTATGAATCGCCCTATCCCCCACTCTCCAGCCAAAGAAATGCATCGCTTTTGGTCTAAGAGGGTCGGCCGTAATCAGAACAGTGCCTCGGGTGCATTATCAATGAGAACAGTCGGCCTTGAGATGTGGATAATGATAGTGGTGCACAAATGAGCGGAAGGAATCCCTGCAAACTTGCGACGCATGTTGCTGGCACTCATCCTGTGCTCTTGACGAAGTGCAGAATGCTGTCTCTGGCAAAGGACAACAGGCAAAGCCATTGCTTGCAGTAAGCTTATTTGAGGATGCTTTCTTTTGTGGGTGGAAACGTAGTCGTGTTATTTTTCACATTTCGCGGGCTTTCTTCATTGGCCTGAAACAATGAGTGCGCAATTAGTACGTTGTTGAAAACAGCACAGCTAGATGTCATTTGAAGATGCCCATATATGCTTCATTGACATTTTGATAACTAGGTGAGTACTTGTCGAGTTACAAATGTAATTGTCTAATTAATTAAACCTCATTATCAGAAAATTAGTAGCAGCTACTCTAGTGTACTGGGAAAAATATGCACCAGGCGTGCTTCACGTAACTCCGTTCCTAATTTTTAAAATTGTGCTGCATGATAATTGGGACATATATTTATATAGACAATTATGGAGCAGCAAAGCATGATGGTGTGTACAACTGCCCATCGCTTGTTTTTTTTTTCTATTATAATTGAACTGGTCATGCTGAGACAGCGCTATCGCTCACATTAAAGAAAGACTCAAAACATTAGCGAAGAAACGCTAATGAAAATCTCACAGCCACTGCATTACTAGTTTCTTTCTACATAAGCTCATGTAAAATGACAAACACGCTGCCACTTACGCTGCTGTGCTTTTCAGCATAGGCTAGTATGCTTTATAACAGTGGTCATCTTTGTATGTCAGAGAATGCTGATTGCAGTGGCGTTGAGTAATGTTGTGGCATCTCCTCCATAAGTGAAATATCGAGCAACCCCAAGTCTGTCTGGCAATCTGCAAAGCAAATCGAGCATACAGTGAATTCTAAGTTGCTCTCAGCAGCAAAAACTACAAAACACTTTGCTGTAGGTAAATTATATGCAACAGTGTACCAGTAGAGCGAAGTCTAATCTTCTATAAAACTGTCACATAAAAGTGTGCTTTTCACTAAAAAGTTACTGATGATTACGTTACTTGGTAATGTGAAATTCGAGCCCAGCTGTATGCGTGTCTTTTCATTTCATGGGTCCCTTGGCAGCGCTGGCGAAAAGCTTCAGCCTCGATGGCGCGGATACCTTTGCTTCAGTGCAGATTGCAAGTACTACAATGGTGCCATCTTGTAGTCTCGTGCAACACTCTGCTTTCCTCCTCACTGTTTCGCCATTCTCTCCTAATTCACTTTCATCTTTCATTGTATTCATTCTATCTGTTAGGACAGATGAGGCACACTGATTCTCAATGCAGGAACGAGCACCTAAGAGCTGCGCTCTAAAAATTTTTTTTCCACAGGAGCCACGGATTATTTTTTCACATGACTGACCAACTGCGACGTGCATCACACTCCACAATATTTGCAAGGAGCTGCCTGGAAAAGGACCCTAATAAAAGTTGAGGCAAATGCATGAAAACTGCAGACCCAAGATTGGGATGTCATTTAGCATCATCCAAAGAGTGAGCACATCTGACTGCCAGTTCACCATAAATTATGTATCTTATTAAGCCATGCTCTCCACAGTAAAGGGTTGTTGTGGAAGCAAGAGTTTGCAATAGTAAATGTGTGGAAGTTTGGGTGGGTTTGTGAGACGTGATCAAACAGCTCTGCAGTGCGCTCATCCTGCCTGTCCTCATTCTTCAGCATTACACAGTTATTTCATTGTGTCTTACTAACATGCTTGAAGCACTTGTTCGTTCTGTTAAGTTTGTTCGTCTTCGTTCTTCAGCGCTGCATGGCTATTTCTTCAAGCTTGCGACAAACCAACATTTCTATCAAGTGACATTAGCAGTCTTATTTTCAGAATGCCACGTTCTTTTCACCCTCCTTCAATTTGCTAAACTTGGTGGCTGCTTTACTGGACACGATATCTCTACATGTGTGATTAATGCCACATGCTTGACATATTTTTCGCATGGCCAAGAGAAAAAAGGTGTCAACAATTAAATGCCTGGTGACAGCACAGAAAGCACGAATCATACTTGCCTGAATCTTTCACTGGCCTCTTCGTTCGGACCCATGTGCATCTTCTAAGGCACCCGATATTCACTTGGGTTGTCTTGACAGACACTTGCACGGTGCATTGCGTTTCAACATCTTTTCTTTCCCCTGTGAATGGAAGCCATGCTTCACTGAAGTGACATTTAGTATTTTTCTTTGAAAAAATGCGGCTATGGGTAGCTACAGCACAATAATATTGAGGGAGGTTTTGCTTTTTGTTTTTGTGTGTGTGTGTACAGTGAAACCTCGGTGATACGAATCTCACGGGACCACCAAAAATATTCGTATCATCCGAAATTCGTATCACCAGAAAGCATGGAAAATTAGCATGCGACAAAAGAAAGCTGGCGTACATTTTCATTTATTATTTGTCAAGGCAGCGGCAACGCCAGGGAAAAATCTTGAATGATTGTCAGTGAAGATTTTATATGTCGGCAATCATACCAGCACTCGTAAATATACGGCCCGTACGCACGCATTTAATTAGTGAACCAGGTGTGTTGTGACCCGCGACACTCGGAGGCCGTGACGCGTCTCTGAAGGTTTATTTTGACCGTAAGAAAAGCGTTTTTTTACACCGTGATTCTGATGATTTGTAGGTGCGGCGCGCATGCCCACTCTTGCGTTCCCGCGCTCGCACGTACTTGGCGCGTCTTGTGCGACAGCGCGGACAGCATCTCTTCGCACCTGGGTGGTACCGAACGTTCGTATCAAACGTCGCCGGGTGAAAATCAGTTCGCAACAACCGTACTCCATTACACTGCAGGCTAATGGGCCTTGGCCGGGACCAACGAAAAATTCGTATCACCACGAAATTCGTAGGAGCTGTGATCGTATCACCGAAGTTTTACTGTATAAGCAATTTGCATGTGTTTACTGCGTGCGGTTGACGCTCGCGCTATATAGTTAAAAATCGGAGAGGCTATACGTGCGTGCATGTACTGGGATTAGGGGTCGTGCTGCAGAATAGATAAAGTCACTCTAGTCCACGCAAGTGGAATGTGCGTTTCGAAATCAGGTCGTTGGCCTATGCACAACTGGCGTCATCAGATGGACGCTGCAAACGCACAGCGTGATCTTGTGTTTGCACTCACTGAAAAGTACCGCTGCTGGAAACAATTATCGCATCAACGATATCGACACTCAAAGACAAGCGCGCATTACATCATGTGGGATGCAAAACACTACTTGAAACATAAAAATTGGCGAAGCTTGCACTAAGCCGCGGAAGGCTTAAAGGCCAACTCCGGCGATTTTTCGAGGTCGATGGATCTCAATGAAATTCCCTGGGTACGTTCCTTTGCACGTTTCCGTCATTTATGCCAAATTACAGGCTTGAGACATGCGCAGATTGTTTGCAAATGAATTTTAAAGATTGTCTGCAAACGCCCTCCTGGCTTCCCACAATTATTGGCAACATTGCGTCTGTGACGTCAGTATTGGGAAGGCGGCGGAAGTGACGCAGCCGAGGGCACCGCTAACTTCGGCGATCGGCTGCTACAGCGAGCGTCTGCTGTGCACAAGGCGACAGACAGCGTTGGTTTGGCCGGCGCTTCGCTGGTCGTCCTGGCTGTCACAGTTTTCATACTCCACGCCGGCGTGACCGGCATGCCTTGCACGACTTCCGGTTCGTTCGTAACAATGCACTCTGTCACAGTTTTCATACTCCACGCCAGCGTGACCGGCATGCCTTGCACGACTTCCGGTTCGTTCGTAACAACGTCTACGTCATACGTAGATCAGTACACTCGGTGGGTTTCGGTTTCGGTGTTGCGCTTTTTGCTTATTTAAGATTATTCTCCAATTTGCCGAGTATTTCTGCTATCGGGCCCGTAAAAGGAGCGTCTCAGGAACATAAAAGCACCATTACTTTGACATGGCCAAAAAATCGCCGGAGTTGGCCTTTAAAGCAGTCAAACTGGATGATTTTGAAGACTAATTTGGTTGCTTCTAGGTCGTTGCTAGGCTTCAGCTAGGTGATGCTAAGCTGTTTCTACGTTGATTCTCAGCGCAGAGAGGTTTGTGTTGAACCACAGACAGTCACAGACGCGACACAGATGTCCAAACTCCAGCGACAGAAACTCGCGCTGAAATCAAGCGTTCGCACCTCTCATAGATCTACGGGCAGGTCGTCGTTGGCATAGGCCTTCCATCGCTTTGGGTTCTTCTCACAACCGCCGTTGCCTTTCCCGTTCCCTAGTGTTGGGCTAACTGTTGCCTTCTTCCTTTTTAGTGGACCAGTGGTAAGTAGTGGGATTTACCCAATTTCTGTGGCACATACCCGTTTATAATGATGATAGTTTTCTGATAGGCTGCAAATCCCACAGCGGAGCGATGGGAACAGCTGCTGGCCAGCAAGAACCTGCATGATCAGCTGAGTCTAATTGACCGGGCCCGTAGAGCGGCTGCTGCGAGCGGAGCCCTGGACTGAGGGCCCCCCCACCGCAAGTCAAGAACCTCCGCATATCCGGAGCTTCTCCGCAGAAATTCTGTCAATAAATGTTTTCACCACCACCACCACCAAATTTCTGTGGCACATACCGGTTTCCCGGTGTTGGGCTAACTGTTGCCTTCTTTTTTTAGTGGACCGCAGGTGGCGAGTAGTGGGATTTACCAAATTTCTGTGGCACATACCCGTTTATAATGATGATAGTTTTCTGATAGGCCGCATAAATTTCTGTGGCAAATGCCCACTTGTTGGGCTAACTGTTGCCCTCTTCATTTTTAGTGGACCAGTGGCGAGTAGTGGGATTGACCCAATATCTGTGGCACATACCTGATAGGCCGCGCAAATTACGGCTGCCTTAAACAGCTTCGCTGTTAAAATGCCACTTCAAGTGACCACTTACATTTTACATGGGTGTACGTCACGTCCACAGCTGCTGTGTTGAGTGAGTGGGTCAAAACTGCCAGCCCATTTTCGTTGTCCGACGACGGCTGCATGATAAAAGGAAAAGGCATTGTCACATACACTGCAGCAAGGTGCGGGAGTAGGCTAGCTGGTATTCCATAATGTTAAAACTTCAGCGCAAAAAGTGCACAGCAGACAAAGAAACGACGAGCACAAGCGCTAACTTCCAACTATCATTTATTAAAGCAACACACAAATAAATATACAGGGTGTTATTTTTTAGACAATACAGATTTTTTATTAAAAATCTGACAGGCACCTGTCTTTTTCGCACATGAACTTTATGTCGAGGCGGAAATATTTTCCCGCAGCTAAAATGATAACAAAAACTCGTTAATTAACTTTTCAGTTATTGACTTAAGGACAGTTGTTTATATTAGAAAGTTGGAGTGCACGATAATTCATGGCATACCCATTTTTTAGAAATCAGAAAAGTTGCATGTAGTTCGAGATATTCAGCGTCGAATTTCAAGGGCGAAATCGAAACTGACAGTGCCCGGGCCGGCACACACAAAGTGCTGGCGGAACACCGGAACGACACGTACGTGACAGGTAAGTGATGAATTTTGAATGAAGACGTACCCACGATTATAATTTTGGCCAAACGAGCACCGTGAGCGCTTCGCCAAACTGCTCGAGTTGATGAAAGTTGACGATTGGGCCAGCATGGCAATTCATGATTGATGTAACTGCGCGGTAGAGAACACGGACGACAAGTAGACTGGGTCCCCGTCTACTTGTCGTCATGCTCAAGTTGCTCGTAGCCGCCGCTAGTTTCGCGACGAACTTCTGGGCCGAAAGACGCGCGTCGCAAGCTTTCGCTGTGCTGTAAAGGCCGGTTACTATAGTTATTTTGCTGGCTTTAAAACATCGTTTGTGTTTTTAATAGCTTGTAGTGGCTGTCTATTAGCTTTGCCCACAAAAGTACATGTAACAGGCTCAATGAAGATTACCCACGCCGATTAGAAAAAAAACGGCGCGATAAGACTGACACAGGGTGCCAATCGCAAGGAACGCGCATGTATTATTTTTTTCGGAAGCGTGAAAATTTCTACCAGCGAGTGTAACGAGTAAAAAATATTTGGTTTTCACGTTATAGTATGCAGAGCTGGGCTTATGGACGTCGTTAATTTACGATTGTCTGGTGCTGCAACGAAATTTGACTGTTATGCACGGTCACTTGTGTGTGTGTGCGTGTGTGTGCCAACAGTAGTTTTGGGAAGGAATACTGTTCCTGCATATTTGTATACTAAATAATGGATATCCCCTCTGTATTGCAATGAGGAAGAAGAAATTTGTTTACTTGATTGTGAACATAGTGAAGATATAAAAAAGATATTTATTTCAAACGTGATTGATTTGGCGATGACGCATTAGTCACCGTAAGGTTTATGCGAACCAATCTGTATCCAGCAAAATAAAGAAATGAAACGGCAAACAAGTAAGGAATGAACAACGCGTTCAAAGTCACGTACACGTTCTGCAAGCGCAAATCCGTGCAAAAAGCCCGTTCTAAGCTATGGCAACTCTTCAGTGCTATCATAGCCTCCTCTATACTTTCTGTGCCCGTCAAACGCTCTCTCGGCGACCGTCGTCCTTCCCTCTCACCCACCGTGGTTTTACGCTGCATTCCACCGCGGCGCGGCGCTACCCACGTAGGGGTTATTTTTTGTGCCTTGTGGAGCTCCCGCCACTGTGTCGCATGCTGCTGCGCCTAAAAAATCGCGTGTTGCGACGTTTTCTTGCTGCGATTGTTTGCCGATATACCTGCAAGCGCTTGTAGCCATCGCACGAAGCAAAGGATAGCGTCGTTGACGTAGGACAGCCGATCAAAAAGTTGAATGCGACCTCCTTGCACCCGATGGCGTACTGCTGTGTGCCACATTGCCGGTCGGATGGGAAACAAAGGATTCCTGGTGTTTCTTTTCACGAAATTCCTGCGGAGGAGACAGCACGGCAGCAGTGGATAAAGGCTATACGAAGAGACGACTGGGTGCCCAACACGACGTCGAACTACTCCAGAGTGTGCAGCAAACACTTCAGGGAGACAGACTTCGCAGAGGGAAAACGGCGTCGCCTGAAAAAAGGCGTTATCCCCACCGTGTTTCCCGACTACCCATCGTACCTCAGACCACAACCGTTGAAGGAGAGGACCACTGAAAGCATCCAGAAACGATCGGCTTCACAATGTGAAGATAATGAAAACGTGCCGAAACGAAAACGGAATAGGCACCGAGAAGATACTCACGGTGAAGCGTCAACTTCGAATGGCATTGACTTTGAACTGCAAACATCAAAGTGCATGAACGACACTTCTCTGGATGGCCAGCAGCAAACAATGCACAGTGAAACGATCTTGGATGAGGCAACACCTTGTGCTCATGAAACAGTCACGGACCAAGCAACGCAAGTTGATGTAGGCCTGTCCAGCCTCTTAGCAGTTGAAAGAGCGAAATGGAAAAGAAAGGAGAGGGACTTGAAAAATCAGGTGGAAAGGTTTCGCCAAACAGCTGACCAATACAACGAGGAGCTTAAGAAATTAAAAGATGACTGCCATTTTGCCGACTTGGAGTACATCTGTGAGCAAGCGAAAGAGAAGGACCTCCCTGCTGTATTCCTATTGAACCAGATTACTAACTTCAGGCGCAAGAAACCAACCTGGACGGAGGATGTGGTGCGACACTGCGTAATACTCAGGCACCTGTCGACGAAGGCGTATGAGCATGCGAGAAAAGAAAGGCTGCTGAAGCTTCCATGCAGAAACACCCTTCAAAACTACATCGGGAGCAGTTCTGGAGAAACAGGAGTCAATGACTTGATACAAGGCCGCCTAAAAGCTGAACTTGACAAGCTTGAGGCACCTCAATCGAAGATGTGTACCCTTATCGTCGACGAAATGCGCATCAAGCCAAAGTTGCAATATAATAAGCAACAAGACTGTTTCGTCGGCCATGTAGACATGGGTGTAGCGAATGAGCCTGAAAGTGAGGCTGTGTTTGCCAATTCCTTGTTGTGCTTTGTGATCAACGGGCTCTCGACGTCTTACAGAATACCAGTATCGTACTTCTTTACGAAAGGTCTGAACGGCTCCCAACTCTCAAAGTTGATTCGGTATGTGATGGAAAAGGTTGAAGAAGCTGGTTTTAGAATAGTGCGTCCCGTGACTGACAATCACAAGGTGAACGTTAGTGCGATGAAGGACCCTTGTGGCGGATTCCTTACCTATAGGATTCAGCATCCGTGTGACGCTGATAGGCTTCTTTTTCTAAGTTTCGACTACTGTCATGTATTGAAGAACGTGCGATCACAGTTTCTTGCTCGGGACCTTGGCAATGGAGGGGAAGTGTCTGCAATATTTCTGAAGAAGCTGTACGAAATGCAGAAGGAATGGCTAGTAAAGCCAGTGAGATGCTTGAGCAGAAAGCATGTCTACCCTAACAACATCGAGAAGATGAATGTGCAAAAGGCGGTGGAAGTGCTTTCTCCGGACGTGACTTCGGCACTTGAATTTCTTAAAGAACAAGCTGGGCACAGTTGCCACCCTATTTTTGCCGCTGGAGGACCAACCATCGTGTTCATGAAAAACATATACCGATGGTTCATCTTGCACGACACGAGCAACAAACTTCAGCATGTTCATCAAAGGTTCCCCGATGTTCGGCATTACGATGACCCTGATGACCAGCGCCTTGAATGGCTGGAAATAACTTTTCCGGAGTACATGGAGAATCTCAAGAAGCAAGCAACGCATGCTCGTGGCTTCTTGACCACTGAAACCTACGAGGCACTTCTGCTGACAACGTATTCTACAGTTGCCTGCATTCGCTATTTGCTAAGAACAGAGAATTTTCTATTTGTTCTTACGCGGAAATTTAGCAGCGATCCGATTGAGTCGTTATTTGGAACACTCCGGCGATCACTGGGCTGCAATGACCAGCTGGATGCCCGATCTGCAGTGAGTGGCTTGCAAAAGCTCCTAAAAACGGGTATTGCAGCTGCATCAGAAAACAGTAACGTGCTTCGCAGTGAAGAAGCTGGACAAAACAACGGGGTTGTGGTTGCAAGGCAGCAGCAGACGCCAACGATTTCTGCCAAGCTGCCAGAGGAAGCTGTTCACGTGTTGGAGCGCTTGAAGCGGACAAATGTGCCAGCTAGACTTCCAACATTGCAGCTGTCAGCAGTTGTTTATGTTGGTGGCTACATCGCACGCGTTGTTATGGAGCACATGGATTGTGAAGATTGCTGTGCCGTTACAACGAAAGCTCTTTCCAACGAGCCACTCCAGCAGTTTGTTCGGCATCAAGACAGAGGCGGACTGCTCTATCCTTCGGACAAGCTGCTCTACGTCCTGGAAACCTTGCGGCAGTTTGTAGAAACGGCACTTCAAAAGGAGCCAAGGCTTCAAAAGCCCCTGAAAACACTGCTTGAAGCAGCTGTTCCAGCCGTGTCAAATTCAGCGCTACTGAAGTGCACTACGTCTGATAGCCAGCACCACAATGATCTAGCCGTGCTGGTTTGCACAAGATTCATCAGGCCACTCCTTGTCAACTATGCTTCTACAACCACGGATAAGAACGACGTTTATAAAACATTTTTCCAGAAGCCGCTATCACGAAAATATGTGAAATTGTAAGTCCGCAATCTCTCTGGGAATAAATTGAGTTCGTGCCCCCATTAGCTCGCACTTTCAAAAGCCTCTGAATCATTATTTTTCACGTGCGCTGTCATTTATATGAACGGTGTACTACATATGCCAGTTTAAATACAGTATGGAAATCGCATAACAGTACGCCGGTTTTGTCGATACTCAAATAAGCGTGAGGTGCGGTTGTGAACCAGCTTTAGGTATCGTTCAGGCTAGGTTCGCAGTAAGCATGCTTAGAACACGTACGTCTTGTGGTGCTTCAGACTGGAACACTCGATAAATGCAGAAAAACCACAAAAATACGCGTACCGCGATGCTCCCACGGCCGCACCCGCCGCACTTCCAGCTGACGTAGCCCACCCCCCTCCCCCTACGTGAGTGGCGCCACAAGCGTGTTTAGCGGCGGAGCCGTGCAACTCCGCCGACGGCGCTCTCCTATTGTTGTGCCGGCGGCTTGACGGGCACAGAAAGTATAGAGGAGGCTATGGTGCTATTCAAGACCTCTCTGGTGTACAGCACTACATCGCGAAGTTATTTCTCAAAAGTCAAAGACTTAACAAACACGCCATATCCACGAAGTCAATGATGTTAGCGGAGCTTGCTCAGAGATGGTCGGGTAACCCGTGAATCCACCGTACAAATTCCTCTACCGTTATATAAAGACATGACCACGTTGTTTATATACACATTATATACACAATGCTAATTAATTTACATTTTGATGCACTATATACACACCTTTACATTTTGATGGACTATATACACAATTTACAATTTGATGGGCTATATATACATTATATACACAAGTTTACCTACATTTTTACGAATTACAAGAAGGGTATCCGTCGAGAAGCTCAGGGACTCGTTTCCCTTTAAGGATGACTGCTTTGTGATCCGTAAAGTATGTGGCCAAGGGATCTTCGATGATCCCTTGACCACGACAGGAAACTCTCGTTGAAGAACCGCAATGGCGTTGGCGCGGTACTGCTCGTTGCGGTTGCTCGAGATGGTAGTGAGGTTATTGTCGAACCACAAGCGGTCACATACCTTACAGCTGTGGTCGAATGTGTGGTCGAGGAAATTGCGCTTGAAGCGCGCATCGGTGCCACCAACTTCAGGTAGCGACCGCTTTCAGCGCTTGGCCGCTGCATCCCGCGCCCGTACCTCTTCGAGGTTCGCTTGTCACCGCTTCCGCGCTGCTTCGGCTGCGCGAGCCGCCACCACCTCTGGATCAATGGTGGCTTTTGCTTGCTACCGGCACTGGCGTCTCTCTTCTGCTTTGCGGTGTCTCACCGCAGGGTCTTGGCGGCGAGCCCACGCTGCTGCTGCCTTGCGAGCTCTCACCGCCACTGCCTTGGCTTTTTGGGTGTTCATGCTGAGTAGCGGTAGCGAAGTGCACTGAGTGAGCACGTGCCGAGTGTGCGGAGCCGCCTGAGCGCGCTTGAATCACCGGAGAGTAGTGTGCGCGGAAAAAACGCGCATCAAGGTACCCTACCGGAAAGAGCACAGCTGCGCCTCTAGCGGGAGCAATGAGAACTAGCGGATACAGCGCAATGGACAAGGCGCGAGCATAAGAAGCTTGGCGAGCAAGCTCCTAAAATGCAGCTTAAATGCTTGCGACGCATGCTGGCTACATACTTTCAAATGCGCCAGAGCGGAGAAATGAGCCCACAGTACCCCTACTGCCACCTTGCGGAGAAGTGGCAGCAACTCGAACACTTTCGTGACACGTGCGGCGTATTGGAGAAGCGGTGCGTTTGACCACCTCTCCATTCTATCACAGTAGGCGCGCCGAAGCAGAATATGGTCAGAAAAATCGACAAGCATTCTGAAAAAAAATTGAAGGACATTGTAAATTCCAAAGTGCGTTTGGCGAAAGCCTGTGGCCATTCGACTGACTTCTCTGACCTTGGCGCACGGTGACGCGGCCACTCGCTGCTGCCGTCTACGCTCTGCTTCCCTGGCCTTGGCGCCTGGTGATGCGGCCGCTCGCTGCTGCCGTCTACGCTCCGCTTCCCTGGCCTTGGCGTCCGGTGATGCGGCCGCTCGCTGCTGCCGTCTACGCTCTGCTTCCCTGGCTTTGGTGCCCGGTGACGCGGCCGCTCGCTGCTGCCGCTTTCTTTCCGCTTCCTTGGCCTTGGCACTCGGTGACGCGGCCGCTCGCTGTAGTCTCTTCCGTTCCGCTTCCCTGGCCTTGGCGCCCGGTGACATGTTAGCCCGCCGCATGCGCATTCGCTCATTCTTCTTCTGGCGTTTGGTATCGGAGGGATCCATTCTTGGGGCGCTTCTCCGAACCGCTTGCCGTGGAATCATCACCGGGCCGCTTGGGAGCCATCCCATGCCATCCGATTAACTCGACTGGACGAAGGAGCGTCGGGAGCGTTGCCACGCGCGCCGCCGCTGCGCCATCACGCGATTGCTGAGAGTGTGAGGGGACACGGACGGACGGACGCCGCCTTTCTGCGCCGCCGCGCCAGTACGGTCCCTAGCTACCCCTAGCGCCAGGCTGGCCGCCGCTATGCCATCACGTGATTGCTGAGAGAGCGTAAGGGCAACGTAAGGGGGATGAGGCCGAGTGTTGCTCTAATAGCATATACAGTAACTCTAGGCGCAACTGTTGCTATGCACCATCATGCGATTGCTGAGAGGCCACAGCTGGCACCGTTCCAGGGCACGGGCGGACGGACTCCGCGAGTATGCACGAGTAGATAGATACATGGGCGTAGTAGGCAGGGGGGTGCAAAAGGGGCACTTGCCCCCCACCCAAGCTATGCCAGCCCTTCGTAGGAGCCCATTCTTTGCGTCCCGTGGCGTGCACAAAATTGACGCACTGCTGTTGTTGACAGCTATCGGCGGGAAACCTGTGCATCGGTCTGCCTTCGTACCGCTTCGAGAGGCAGAAGTCGACCACGCAAAAAGATAAAATGATCCCTGGCATTTTTTTCAAGGTACGTCTTCGAACAACGAGCAGGCCAATGAGGCCAATGATGCATGACGTCGCTGAGATGTGCGAGATGGACCCAGGGTTACCATATATGATGGTGCGAGCCTCAAACCGCCAAATTGGACTCCGAGGTAGCCCAAATATATATATATTGCCATTTTTTTTAACGCGAAAATTTGATGCATAAGTAGCTTTGTGTAAGCCAAAAATAGCCAAAATCGGCGAGCAAATGCCATTGTTTATGCGACATGAATCGGGGGACGTTGTATTGCGTAATATTTTTTGCTATTCAATCCACAATGATTGAGCGATGGCTGCAGAATCTAGAAAAAAATTTATTGCCACATGATAACATGCAAATGAATGGGATCACAAAGAAATATAGAAGCATATTTACAAAAAGTAGAAATAGATAAGGTTTGCAAAAAGTAGAGATATACAAAAACTCATGAAAAAGAGAATACGACAAAAGAGATGAAAGTGGAGAAGCGAAAGAACAACTTAGACATGATCACTTGATTTGCAGGCCGAGGCACTGCAAAGAAAACAAGCCCGCATTCAGTGGTGTAACTACAGAACACTGTAGGTGTAACCAAGGAAGCGGTGGGGGGGGGGGAGGGAGTCCGTTCGCCCCCTCATAGCCTCAGACCCGAAACGCAATTAAATTTAACTGGACGAAAGTGGCCGAAATTTAAGTAAATTTAAGTGGACGAAATGACAAACAGCCATCGGCAGGGTCACTGAGCCTGCAACCTTCGCGTGGGCGCTCCCTGCGTGTTACGCGAACTGCTAGCTTTCACAATCATGTGCCCCCTTCCCCTTTTCGGGAGACTTGAAAATATGCGCCAATGACTGACCAAGCGCCACCACTCGCCCCCCTCCCTCTCGACGTTTCTTCTTTTTTTTTTTTTCAACCTGTGCTCCGCCACATAATCCTGCAGCAGCGGTTTCCGAGTCTTTAGATATGTGCACGATTTCTTAGTACTTGTACAGTGTGATGTCTCCGGGTCGCATTCCGGGTTGTCGCAAATTGTAGTATTGAACGTCTTTCCACTCTTGTCATAACACGTGAAATGGTCGACGGACACCCACCGATCAGTAAAACTGTAAATGCATGCGTATTCAACAAAGCATTTCATAAGAAACACAGGTGTGCATTCTACTTAGAGACACTTCCGCTGTTATCTTGGATTTTGGTCTGGACTGGCAAGAGGGACCCCTCCACATCTTTCTTATTATCTTTCACTGTGTGGTGGGGGGAAGGGGGTGTGCTGTCAAGAAGTCTAGAGATACCGTGGAGCCATCAACACGGTTTCAACTGACGACACGTGAAGCTCTTTCTTGGGCTACGTCTCTATTTTTTCTAGGTGCTGGGATCGTTCAACACACTGAAATGTTTGAGGCGGGACCTATTAGCGGCATGCGCATGTAAGCCTTGGCGTTCTTTGTATAGAGCTTTAAAAGAGGAACGATCACCACCTTTCTTGGCTCTGCACGGGAGTACAAAGGTGACGTCGCGCCTCGGTACTGCATTTTTGGGAGGTCATGCCTGTTAACAACAGCCCAAGGGCTTATGGCGGCGGCCAGGGGGCTTCGTTGACGAGGTGCATTAGAGTTACTATAGAGAGTTTTAGTCCTGAGGCCCACAGACGATCGCGTACGCACGCTCCTGCTTTCCTTTGTATTCTCGTGGGTGCAGCTGCTGGGGGTCCCCGGCACTTGTAAGGCTGGAGGTACAAACGAACGCAAGAGCGTGCGTGCATAAGCCGTTTGGGGTCCCCGATACTAAAATTATCTACATTTTGTAGCTTTTTCGAATTCTTGGCTAGTCGACAGCAATGTAGCCCAAAAATAGCCACATAGCCAAAAATTCGACGCCAACTCGAACAAAAAGTAGCCCAATTTGGCTATTAATAGCCCAATCTGGTAACCCTGGATGGACCGCTAAAACTGGTGACGTACATTGTTTACGAAAGAATTCGCGCTGATGACAATACCACTAGGTGCTTCACTTTCGGAGTCGTCGCGTGCCCGCGTTTATGGTTATATTTACGACTGATACCCTACTGATGGCGCCTGTGTGCTCCTGGCAGCTAGATGTACCAGTCGTATTGTGTTCGAATTTTTGCGCCAGCACTCTTTTAAACGCAAACAATATTTAACACATTTTATACGGCTCCGATTTCGGACCTCTTCAAACGAAACCGAAACTTTCTGGCACAGCATAATATATTTGAGCGAGACAGCCATGTATTAAAATACTTCCATATATTTATAACTTTTAAAGCAATTACTACAAGGAAAAGAGATTAAATTGAACTACGAAACTAGCATGACGTTACCGCAAGTTGCGGCGGCTAAAACAGCAACCCCCCGAGTTGTCCGTGCTGGCACTACGGCCGTGTTGTAAGTTGAGTATTTCTTTCTATCCGCGTCAATTTAATTAGCTTGTTTCTCGCAAACTCGTGTCGCATGCTGACTGTTCGCACAGTTTTGTTCGCTCTCCACTGAACTCTTGTTTGTGCGCGCACGTCAAGCTAAAACTTGGCGGCTGTCGTTAGCGGCTAAGGGAGGGCTACGTCAGGCCTCCCTACGGCTAGCTGTCGTGGTCATTCAATCGTTTTGGGGCTGGTCCAGTTATTGCGTCACAACAGCGGCGTGTCGCTCACACCGTACATCACCTAACTGTTGATCTATCCGGGCAGCCGTGTTTAGTTTCCCTTTAGTCCGCCGTTACAGTATGCGTCGTCCGCTGAGGTGTACTGCCACAGCTGAGCTGTGACAGGTGTAAAAAGAGGGGGCCTACGTGCGGTAATTGCTCAAACTCGACCAGCAGGGGGTTCCGCGATTGCTGGCTCGTTTATGTTGAGGTTGTTGGCTAGTCATTCGTCACTACTCGTCGCTGCAAGAGCTATTGGAACGAGAAGCGCCCGTGGTTTCGCTCGTTTCCTCGAAAAATGAAACGAGAGCAGCGCGGCGTTACACCTCTCCTACTGCCCTCGGCCCTCTTATTAAAACCGCCGTGAGCTCTGAATCGAGACGGACCGGTGAAAGAAAAGGCCCGTTTCCGGTTGTTTCTCACGCGCGCACCGAGAGAGGGGACAAGAAAACGGCAAAAAAGTGTCGCGGTGTCCGCGCCTGCTCGTTCTCGCTTTGAATACCGATATCTTTTGGCAGCGCGCCCGATGTGTCGCCGTTCGCGTAACGCTTACTAATCACGAAGCTAGCGGGATGATCAGGGGGCTCTGTTTTGGCAGTGCTTCGTTTCAGGGTGGCGAAGAAACCCGTTGTAGGGCGAACGTTTAAGCTGGGCGTTCTTATCGCTTCGATAAGATTTTTTGTTCTTTTTGTCGGTCTCGAAGTCGTGACGTCTTGAGCGGCGCAGACGCTCTATTGACGTCATTTCTCAGGAAATGAGTTCTCGTCATCATCTCAATGTGCGTTAACTTTTGTTATTGTACTCTAAAAGTTACGCAGTAGTTCGCTCTTGATTGACAAGTGTCACTGAAGCGTCCCGCTGTCGAATCGCCGACTGAGATTGTTTAAAAATTAATGAATTGATCCGAGTAGTTTCAGTTCTTTCGAGTTTCGGAACGGGCACTGCGGGTCGGGATACGAACAAAAATCTGGCCGACGAAATAGTTGGTCGGTTCGGGTACTTCACAATTGTGAGCGCGAGGTTTCGTTTTAGGAACCTTTGACCGTTGTCGCTTGCTGGTGACTAGGAAGAGATGAGAAATAAACGCTGTGGCAAAGATACGGCCGCATTTCTGCGAGTTCGCGGTAAAAAAAAAAAAAACCGGCACCAAGATTGATAACTGCCAACTGATAGTAGTCGGACGCCGTCCGTAAAAATGTCGCGCACCGTTCGCGCTCGACTGTTATTGTAGCTCGACTTCCTTGTTTTTCAGCTTCTCAACCTCGAAAAGCCAATGACATCGCAAATATTCAAGCACGCGAAAACGATGCCCTGAGGTTTTAAAAATAAACACTGGACGACGGGACCTTTAAAAAAAAAACAAAAAAGTCGGGAACTGAAGGTTCTACGCGATCACGGGCGCAGCGCGATAAGCGGAAGTGTAATAAACCATTACGGCTCCGCTCAGCGCAGCGTAATCTCTCGGTGTGTGAGAGAGAACAAGGTTAAAAAAAAAAAAAAGTCCTTGCTCGCTCCGAAACAGATGCAGCGCGCGCGAAACGCGAGTGACGTTGCTGCCGCCGTACGACGTCGTGATGGTGGTGACGTCGATACCTCCCGGCTGTGTCTTTGTGCTGGTGATTGGTGTCTGGTTGTTTACTTTGCATTTCCGGCAAACTCGTGCGGCTGCTAACGCCCCAAACCTGCCACCTTTTTTGCCGCCGCCGCCCACCTCTGTTATTGTACCGGCTGGAATTCCTCGTGCGTGCCCTGTCATCCTTCCAACATCTCCCTTGACCTGTCAGTCCCCGCTGTCTCTAATGGATGCAGCTTTTGTAATGTTGTCGCGCTTGCAGCAGCGCCCTTTCCCGCGTGCCGTGCCGTGGTTCCTCCGGTGTAGCGGTTATAAATAGTGCAGCAAAGCACTTGTGGTACACCCACAGAAAATATATTCCACAGTTCTTCACCTTGCGGTGTTGACAGACGCCGAGCTTTGATGTGGTTAATGACCCTGCCCTTGATGTCACAACTCCAGAAGACGTCGTCGCTACTGCTCGTAGTTTCGTAGCAGGTTGAGAAATGTCGAACGCAACCTGAATTTATTGCTATACGTTGAGCATACCCTGTTATCATTCCAATGCATCACGAACGTCTGTCGCGACCTGTCGTCCCTGCTGCATAATGGGTACAGCTTTTCTAATGTCGCATGCATTACAGCGCTTTGCACACTTGACTGTTCCTCTCCGCTGCGTTATGGTGTCGTCCTAATGTGGTAGTCATGAATCGTCCTCTTGGCACACCCTGGAAAAGAACATTACGGTGCTTACGAGTAACTGTCTGGCGACCTTTCGGCTCGGGGCATTGACCGACGTGGAGATCTCTTTGACACGTTCGGTGACATATTTTTTGGAGAACAAGGTCTTAACCACGCATGGCATCACTTCCAACGAGATAGCCAGAAGAACAACACAACGCACTAGCTTGCACTGCATTTATTGAGGCACGTTTCTCAGCGGCCCGGTTGTACCATATGTTAGCGCTGCAGGTCGTAGAGGAGATCAGTCTTCAACTTGGCCGATACGACATAGTCTATGTTCGCTGGAATGACAATAACGTAAATCAGGTAGACAGGAACTACTGGTGTTGCAGTGCACGAGTTCAGAGGTGAAGGAATCGGTGAAGTCTGCTGTCTTTGTGACTCGCAGTCGTGGTAATAAAATGCGGGAAGAAGTGAATGCAGATATGTATTTACAAGTACTGTACATGCTACAGAGCTACCATTTGCATATCTGAGTGCACAGCCGTCTTTTGCACTCTGCCTTTGCTGCAAGGCTGATGGAACAAATGTAAATGTTGTATGTACAGATAAGAATTTCAAATCTGTGGGAGACATCAGGTTGCGTGCCATGCAGTGCATAGCTCCTTGCAGGCTACACAGGGGTATGTTTAGTGGCAGGTGAGGGCGGTGAATTTTCGCGAAGCTTTGGTGAGCGTGAGGATGTTACGCAGGAAGGTTCATGCAAATTGCTTGCGAATGAGCTCGTGCAAGATTTCCGTGTGTGTGCTTGGAGACTCTTGCCTTTAGCTTCAGTAGAAACTGCGGCTCTACTGCAGCTACAGTTGTGAGCGGATCCTGGGACCACAAATTCGTAGAAAAGCCTTTAACTTCTTAGAGTAGGCATGAAGGCTAAATTCAAGTGGTACAGTACGTACGCCTGTTCAGAGAGTGACATTCATTATGACGATTTCACATTGCTTTGACTGTATGGAGAAAACGCTGAAATTTTTTGCTGTTTCTGTAGTCTTTATAGACTGTTGCTCTTCTTTTTCATTGCCGCCAGTATGCCTTACAGCATAAATTAAATAAAAAGATATGTCTGTCTTTTGGATGAAGTCCAGGAGCAGTCGGTGCAGAGCCCCATTTTTAACTGTACCTTTTCTAGTAACCATTTGCATTGTTGGGCGTGATGCACTGTATTTGCTGTGCTTTGTTGTCAATGATAGTCTAGATTTCTTTCCTTCTTTTCAGTAGCTGTCTTATAAAACTCGTGTGTTCCTGTTAAACAAATTATGTGCAATGTCATCGCAGGCAGCTAGTCCCCACAGAGGCAGACCACCATGGCTAGTCCACGAACGAGAAGGGTCTTACAAGACCTGAAGCCCCGGGACTCGAATAACGTGAGTTGCAGCCTCTCTTGTTTTCACCTATCTGTACAATGTTTACTGAATTTGTACTTGTGTTACGATAAGATTATAGAAGACTTTGTAGTCTGTTCGCAATTAAACTTTGCCTTGCCGGCCTCCAAATGTTACATTGGCGCTCTAACCAACATAGCCTAGCCTAGCCTAGCCTACCTTAGTCTAACCTAACCTAAAGGACACTAAAGGAGTCGCTTGCTTCAAGCAAGTTTATGCCAACATTTTCCCGAAGCAAGAGAAATCTACAACGGCCAAAGTTGCTGCAGAAGTCTATGTGATCTGAAAATGGAGGTGTTGCTTGTCAGTATTTGCTGTGCTATGTTTTCTGTACCTTTTGTTGAGGCATACGTATTTAACGAAAACAATCGTGCCTACAGTAAGCCTTTTAAAAATATCTGCTGTGCCCTTTTCTCCCTCCTCAGTGCCATGTCTGCAGGATTTTACCAATTTTAAGATTTTAAGGTTCATGTCATCATTTCAGCTTTGATTGATGCACCAGCGGTCTGATTAATAGGGTTTTTAGGGTTCAGGGCAGGGAGTTATTGTTATAGTGGCACAGGGGATGGAGAGATTGTCAAAATCAGTTTCCTCAGTTTTAATGTACACCCACAGATAAAAAGTTTATGGGGCGCAAGAGTTGAGAAAAGGGAAAATTGCCGCTTAGCCTAGAAACATAGCTGTCAAATGATTGTTTGGCCCTCTTTAGTTTCTGTGACACACGCAGCGACCCATTAAGTTTGAAGCATCAATTTGCACTTGCCATGGAACTTGCATCCCGTAAACTTCTTTCTCCGGTTGTACCGCTTAGGTTGTCATACTGCTTTTACTAATCCCGAGGGCATTGCACTTATTTGAACCTCAGTGTTCCCGGCCAGCGACAAGGTTTCTTCCGCAGAATGCAGATATTGTTATCATCCATGCAAGCCAGGCATAGAGATGTGCACAGAAAAGGTGCTTTAAAAGTGTTTCAAAAGTTCACTGTCTGAAGTGTTTCAGGCATTTCCAGCTATAGTTGGATATAACTTTAGAAGTTTGTGGCATTTTCTTCCAAAAGCAGATGCACACAAGGCTGCACCAATGGGCGTACACACTCCACACTGACATCATGAGTTGGATGGTTGGTGACCCCTGCCTTTGGGGAACATTTCCGAGTGGAAATGAGTGCATGAGGAGGACTATTTCTTTAGTCACGGAGGTTATTGGCTGCCGCGCTTCAGTCTGGGTGGGGCTATTTGGATTTCGTTATATCTTACTGTAGTGCTTTTCTTGCATTGAGCGTTTCACATGCCCCTTGTCTAATTGTAACAGTGTCGTGCAGGCAGTGCTTGCTGCTTCAGCCCTTCATCTTTTCTGTTTCCCTTCTCTCCTACCTTTCTCTGTTCACATCCAGAAATGCTTTGAGTGTGGAGCGCACAACCCCCAGTGGGTCAGTGTCACCTATGGCATCTGGATCTGCCTGGAATGTTCGGGAAAGCACCGGGGCCTCGGTGTGCACCTCAGGTGAGATCCACAAATGTTATATATCGCTGTTCTTGCTTGTGTCGAAGGAATGCCGACACAAATTTTTGAAGTTGTAGAAACTCTGCCACATGCTTCTCGCATGGGAAAGAACCACACCTAGCAAGAGTGAATAAAGTGATGCACTTACAAGAGCCAAATCAGCTCTATCACAGCAGCCTGTAGCGTAGGTCATGTGTGCAAGTCGATTGAAAAGCCACCAATTGCGAATGGTCGCGTTGGTCGAAAAGCGACGGTTTTGGGTCACTCGTTCGCTGCCCTGTTTTTCAGTTGCATGCTGCACTTGCAAACATACTGAACCAATCAGTGGTGCAGTAGCGGGACATTTGCATGTGCTGATGCTTATCTTGCATGGCGATGGTGGGGAAAGTGGTGGCAAGGAGTAGACATGAATGACACCTATCATCAGAATGGAAAATTGGGCTAGTTGGTGAACATTCATTGTGGCTAGTAGGGCAATGAACGAAGACAGAGAAGAATCACATGGGACAAGTGCTAGATGGTGTTTTCTTTTTGTTATTGCGTGTGTGATTGCTGAGTTTGCTTTGTTTTATTAGTTTTCAAGGATCTGATTACCGTGAATCAAAATGGTTGAAGTTTAGCACTTGTCCCGTGTGGTTCTTCTCATGCCTTCATTCGTCACGCTGCTAGCCACAATACATCCATCGTAAGACGTTTCAATATGGTGATGGGCAGGATGCACTTGCCGGTGTAAACATCAGTCACCGTACGTTGATCCTTGATCGTCGGTCGCGCTCGGTGCACGACCTCAGTCACTTGCTGGTCTGTGTTAATTCTTGTTCTGTACTTCAGTTCTCGAAAGGAGCCCTCACTTCTTTCTGTGGTGTGCAGTTTCGTGCGGTCCATCACGATGGACAAGTGGAAAGACCTGGAGCTGGAGAAGATGCGTGTCGGTGGCAACGACAAGGCGCGTCGCTTTCTCGAGGCCCAGCTGGACTGGGACCCCACCGCACCCCTGGCCCAGCGCTACGACTCCAAGGCGGCTGCTCTCTACAGGGACAAGGTACGGCTCGTTGGGTGGTATGTGGGGTGCTATATCTGGAATGTCGCACACAGAATGAATAGCTGTTGAATGACGAAGTGATAGTGACGTCACCACGTTGTTGCACGTGTGTGTTCTTGGTGTGTGTATATATTCTTGCTCATGTCCTGTACTGTCGTCAATGTTTGCTTCACTCTGCCAGTATGCAGCACTGTTGATAAAACATTTCTTGGAATCCTCCCTCTGTGGATATAACAGCTGGGATGGTTGATGCCCTCTGCTTCGATATGTGCAGGTTTGACTGTACTTCCCTTTCTCCACCTCTCCTTGACATCCCACTTTCCCCCTTCCACAAAGGCACTGAGACGTGCCCCACCCGGGAGCATTGTTCGCTGCCGGTGCCGTTCGTACTCGTTCTAGGGACCGTAGTGAGAGCGGAGCGGTTTGAAAGACGCAGGCTGTTGCTGGCATGGTTGGCGCGCTGGTTTCCGATGGGTTAAGCATTGCATCTTCTAAGTCGCAGTGCGGCCACTGCAATTTGCGAAAAACGCATTGAACTCATTATTTTCTGCTGGTTTCTGCCTGAAAACAAGATTGTGTCAGCCCATTTCAGCGCCCAAGCGTTCAAATATGCTGAAAACCTCAGCAGCAAAAGCTTGTTCAGTATCCCTTTAATCTTGTGCATAATGCCTCCTGTGGCTTTGTCACATCTTTAGCTTTCTTGTGTTGCAAATGTCAATTATTTTTGCGCTCTTACTCACTCTAGACATTTGTATTTAACTTGTGCCTGCGCAAACTTGTTGACCTGCTGTATTCCGTAAACAAACATAATGATCTAACCTTCTGGTTCTCCTGCTTCCTTATTGGGCCGCAACACCTGTGCCACCGAAAAAAGGCAAACGTGCCGGGGAACATGAAAGCTTGAACTGAAGAAAAATTTGTGAACACAGGGTGTCCCTGGAGCTAATGTTTCGAGGAGCGGACTTGTCTTCTTCAAGGCTGCAACTGCAGTTGCTGCCTTGCAGACAGGACGACTTGTCGAAACGTGGGCTTCAACGACATCCCGTGTTCGCGAATTTTTCATCACTGTGGCACCAAGTCACGCGGAATCTTACGAGAGGGGCCGTATCTTGCAAACTGATGGTTCAAGGATTATACCGCCTTTGCTCTGCGTGGAAGTGCTTTGTGACCATGCCCGGTCTGCGTGCAGATTGCTACAGAGGCCCAGGGCAAGACGTGGTCGGCCGAGACGTCATCCGGCCGACACCACGTGACTCGCACCTTCCCCAAGAGCAGCTCGGGTCCCGAACTCAAGCAGAGCTTCGGCACGGGCTCGTCACGCTTCGACGACTCGGGCAGCCGGCCCGAGGACTGGAGCGGGGGCTACCAGAGGTGGGTCGAGGCTATGGCCGCCTTTTTTGCCACAGTTCAGTTCTCTCTCTTACAGATGTTGTGAAGGTGCTGAAATGCCCGTCAGAAGTTCAGTGGTCCTATTTACTGCCCTTGCTTCGTGGAGGACCATGAACAGACATTAGAGACGTTTAGATGAATGCCCACAAATAAGCTACATAATGAAATACCATTGTCCTTGCTGATGCTCCAAACTGTGTCAAGTTTTTTACATTTACGTGCATTATTTGGTGAACTTATAGCTAAAGCTCATGCCTCGTGTATGCTTGCCAAACGCACAAGCTTGCGTTTACACGCCTTGCGCCTACTGCACCTCTCGGTGAAGCGTCGCCCAATGAGAGTTGTCGTCGGGGCCTCGGTGATTGTCGCTACTTCAAGGAGAAAAAAAATTTAGGGATATACGTATTAGGCAGGCCGGGCCCTGTGCGAGGCTGCACGTTGCCCAGTAGTTCGCGATTCGAGACAGCTTGCAGTTGCGTCTAGCATGGCGTCGAGGAAGCGCAAGCCCTTGTCGATTAAGGAGAAGCTGAATATCTTAGCGGTTGTCGACGGGAACCCGAAGAGGAAGCGAGTCGACATAGCGAACGAACTTGGACTGCCAGCGTCTACTGTGAATACCGTGGTGTCGAAGCGGAAAGAGATCGAGACGAACGCTTTGGTATTCGGCGGTGCAACAAAGCAAGCCCGTGGAGCGCGCCATGGCGAGCTGGAGGAGGCGCTATTGAAGTGGTTTAAGCAAGCACGGGCCTCGGGAGTTAACTTTGATGGCAGCGTGCTTAAGGAGAAAGCACTCGATATTGCTGATGTTCTTGGCATCAATGACTTCACCGCCTCCAGCGGCTGGATAAGTCGCTTTTGAGCGAGGCATGGCATCGCCTACCGACAGGTGAATGGGGAGGCAGCAAGTGTGAATCCAGCCGACGTCGATAACCGGTTATCATTGCTCCCTACCATAATTAATTTCTATCATCCACGCGACGTTTACAACGCGGATGAACTAGGCCTTTTTTTTTCGTGTTCAACCTAGCAAATCGTTGAGCATGAAGGGCGAGTCCTGCCACGATGGAAAGGTCAGTAAAGACCGAGTAACTGTGTTGCTTTGTTGCAGTGAAGACGGCAGTGACATGATGAAGCCGTGGATGATTGGAAAATCCAAAAACCCGACGTGCCTGCGGAACATCCCTCGTCTACCTTGTATCTACAAGAATAACACGAAGGCGTGGATGACCTGCGAGATTTTTTAATACTTCCTGCGTTACCTCGACGGACGCCTGGGATGCAAGGGGCGCAGTGGCGTGCTGTTTTTGGACAACTGCGCTGCCCATCCGAAGGACACGTCATTCCTTTGCAACCTTCGTGTTGTGTTTCTACCTGCCAACACGACTAGCCACTTGCAATCCCTCGACGCTGGAATCATCAAGAATGTGAAACATTTTTATCGGAAACGTATTGTGCGACGCTTCCTTGCTCGCGTGTCACGTGGTGATGACCCCGGGAAGTTATCGCTTCTCGACGCGATGCACTACTTGAGCACTTCTTGGGACAGTGTGACGAGTGAAACGGTTAGCAACTGTTTCAGGAAGTGCGGTTTTCGGCGGCAGCTTGCATCGGAGGATACAGAGTGCAGCAAAGACGACCCTGTGGCGTGCGTGTCTGACATCGACGACGGCATCGATGAGGAATTCTCTCCACCGGCGCCGATGCACCCTTCGCCGAGTTCGTCTCGATAGACGACAATGTCCCAACTTGCGAGCCGCAAAGTGTCACCGAGATTGTCGCGAAGGTGGTGGGGGGCGACGCAGCGAAGGAGGTGGGGGACGAGGCACTGGAAGACGGCAAAGTTAGCCGACCGGCTAACTTCGCCGAAGCCCTTGCTGGACTAGAAGCTTTACAAAGCTTCTTTTGCACGAAAAACAACGAAAATGTGGACAAGGCTCTACAGTGTGTGCAGAAGGAGCTTTTCTTGTCCAAGGGTGAGAGGCAGCAGCAGAAAATTACAATGTTTTTTGAGAAATAAATGTTTTTTGCCCTTACACTTCTATATGGACTTGTCAGCCTCAATTTTTGCTGGATTCGGATCGCACGTTTTCCCGGATCGTGCATTTATCTTCCGCGTTTTTTTCGAAAACATATCAACGAGGTTCTACTGTATTAGCATGGTCGTGTGCATAGGAAACGATGTACATGCGAAGTGGCTGCAGGCGCATGGTGATGTGGCCCTGCTTGAGCACTTACCGTATTTACTCGAATCTAACGCGCACCTTTTTTTCGGCAAAACGAGTCGAAAAATCGCATGCGCGTTAGAATCGAGTACCGAAAAAAAAAAAACTCGGTTATC
The DNA here is from genome assembly GCF_013339695.2 of Rhipicephalus sanguineus. Classification (NCBI taxonomy): domain Eukaryota; kingdom Metazoa; phylum Arthropoda; class Arachnida; order Ixodida; family Ixodidae; genus Rhipicephalus; species Rhipicephalus sanguineus. The sequence goes on along the minus strand of NC_051185.1, from coordinate 65,462,799 downwards.
GTATTGCCATCGGCATTTCAAAATGGCCGCCTCCTACGCGCCTCGGCCATTTCTGTCATTGTTTCAGTTCGTACGTGTGCTGAGGAGTTTGTCATCCCGTTCTACATTCGCATCGGTGGCATGGAAGTGCCCACTCCAAATACTCGATGAATGCACCACGATGTCGCATTTCAAAGAAAAGTTATTACATGTGCAGAGACGGACGGAAATTGGGCCGCATCGCGGTCGTTCGAAGTTGCCGAAACGTGCGTGCGAGACTGGCGCAAACAGAAGCAGAAGATTGTTTTACAGCAAAGCTTCACGAAAAAGTTTCTGTGTACAAAAGCAGGGCCGGTTTGCCGAAATCGAAGAGCGTTGACAGCGACAAGGAGTTGTCCGACAGCGACGAAGACTGATCCATTATGCGACTCGTATCGCCACCGTAGTGGTGACAGTTTCAGCGGCAAGGCCCGCCGTTTGACTTTGTGTTTTCTTTTTTTGAAACTTTAGTTCTTTAAAAGCCAAATACTTGTTCTTCTGAATGTGCGAAGGTGGACTCCTACGGACTTCTTTTGTTCATTTCTCTCATGAAAAATGGGTGCGCGTTAGAATCGATGTTGTACTTTTTTTTTTTTTTTGGTCGCGGAAAACGGGTGTGCGTTACAATCGAGGGCGCGGTAGAATCGAGTAAATACGGTATACGAGTATCTGTCTTGAACAGATTACTACACTCGCATTGCAGTTTGAGGTGCATCAGTAGGCTCGCGCAAACTTGCTCAAACTTGCTTGTACATGCAAACTTTTAACTACACAAGTTTTCATGTAGTTGCAATGTTTTCGCATACAGGCAAAGAGGTGTGTGGTTCGGCCTTCAGAATGAGCATTGTCAAATGTGGCAGCATTGGCTCATGCTTCAGTGTGAATTGTCTGAATGATTGGCCCCATCGAAAAACAGTTATTGGTGAACTAAGCTTTCACTTTTCCAGCTTGCCTGAATAATGCTACTAGCGCACCTGGTTTTCTGAAGTTGTTGGGAAATTATGGAATTTGTAGACTTGATCAAAGGTGAGTACACAAAATTCAGGAAGCAGCAACACTAGTGAGAGGTGTTCTTGGTACAGGTTTGAGACAAAGCACCAGGCAGTGCCTTGCCTTGTAAAATCTTGAAACAGGCGCACTGGACAATCGTATAGTGTGCCTTTGCGTAACTTTCGTAAGATGTTTCAAAACTGTCTAAGCTGATGTACTCTCCTTCCTTTGTGTTCTTTCCGCACAGTTACAACTTCAACTCGGAGCAGATAGCGTCGCACCGGGACGATTTCTTCTCCCGGGTCCAAGCACAGAATGCCACACGGCCTGAGTGAGTGGCCAACTTTCTCATTTGCACCATCTTTTGTTGTAACAATCATTTGCAACAATCCTTTGTTGTATATTTGGATGATCGTTTGAGAGCGCTTTGGTCGTGTTGTAAAGGTGGTGAAAAACATCTTTAAAGCTGTGTTACAAGAAAGCCAGGCGTGGAGGTGATTAGTATCCTGTTTTGATTTCATAATACTGCTGGATCTTGCGCATGCTAAGTATAGCGCTTAGTTGTACCTCTGCGCGAACATTTAGAGGGCTCTCGCTCAACCACCGGAGTATACCATGAGTTTTAACGTAGATTTGGCTCAGTTATCTCATGCTAAGACTAAAAGTGACGTTCCCTAAGGCATTCTGGGGTGAAATTGTGCAAACATCTCGCTTTTCGAACATTCACTTGCGCTCTTGTGGTTCACCAAGCACCAATTTTTTTGTCAGCAAACAGTGACGCAGCAGGGCGAGGCTTGTTGTTCTGCGAATAACAATACAGTAAGTGAATGTTTGAAATGTGAGATGTTTGCATGATCTCGGCCATGAAATTGCAGCATTGATGTGGGGGGGCTAGTTCTTCCTTGGCTTGAATTTTTGACACTGCCACCTGTGTGACCGTGCAGGGACTTGCCACCTAGCCAAGGTGGGCGCTACAGTGGGTTTGGCAACACGGTCTCGGCGCCACCACGCAGCCAGTCGCAGGAGTTCTTCGACGGTGCCTGGTCTTCCTTCAGCACGGTGAGCTTGTCGCTCAACTTGGTGGTGTGCAGGTCAAGTTGGGGGACACTCGATCCTGGGTACAGTTTAAACTCTATTTAATGGAGTGATGACCAAGCCTAACTTATTTTGTCAAACGGGAACTTCGTAGAATCAAGAAAGAGATTTTACGATCCTTCTATATCTGAAATGGTAATGTAGCGACACGAAAAAGCTACCAGTGCATGTGAAAAACCCATGATGGCAGCCCAGACATGAAGACTCCCATATCCGGGCAAGACAGAGATGATCGGTGCTATCTGTTGCATAAACCATAAAATAGCGAAAGAAACTGCCGCTGCCCCTAGCCCCATTTGGTACATAAAGGAACTACCGATTGCAGAGTCTGTTTGGTGCATGGGGTGCGGTGCGCAGCCTCGTCAAAATAAAGCTAGGGCTGTGACTAGGGGGGTTAGATGTTTTAACGCGATAGCGTTTGGAGCACGTGCTCAAAGAAAAACTGTGTGTGAAAATTATGAGGAGGTCACCGCTTTTTCACCCAGTTACTTCAGGAAAAGCTTTGTTAATTTGGATTTGGTGGCCAAGTTAATTTGTTAATTTGGGTTGATGACAACATTGTACCCTATGGGTACCTGCTGGGGTATGAAAATTTTTTCATTACATTGGGAAATTCATAAAATCGAGTTTTGTTAGATCGAGCTTTAACTGTATATTGAAACTTCGTAGTACTTGGAACAGCAGGAAGTTGAGCTGGTTGGCAGGAAATTCTCGTAGAAAGTGGTGTCCATGCTTTTGCTCTCTAGCTCAATAGACTACCTTGCTGTGTAAGCAGTGCTGACTCACTCATTCACTCGCTCTTTATGGCCCTAGCTCGTAGCGACATTATGTTTCTCAAGGAACACACCAGAATCCGCCCCCAGCCAACCGGAAGTTGAGCGTTAGCTCAAGCGTTACATAACCTCAATAAAAAGTAAAAGCTTGTATGAAAAGGAGGTAACGGTTCAAGTTAAGAGTTGTATAGGATACATATTACACTCAAACCTCATTATAACAAAGTCGCATCTGCCACGAAAATAACTTCGTTATATCCGAAAATTCGTTATAAATGTGTATTTGTAACACTGTATCTATGACAAGACTATTCTTCATTTACTTCGTTATAACCGGTAATTCGTTATATTCGTGTTCGTTATAACGAGGTTTGAGTGTATATCAGAACATAAGTTTAGTAAAGATAAGGGCCAATTAACTGTCGGGAAAAGTATACAAAATTAATTGAGTGAGTTCACTGAAAGAGCAGACAGTTTTTTTCCTGTATGTGCCATCACGATGGCACATGCCCACTACAGAACTGTCGTTTTTCACTCATCAGTGCACTCATTAAAGTGGATGACAGCGAACAAGCCGGTCCTAGTGGACTGTGTGTGCGTACAAGGAAGTTATGCAGGTTGACGACCAAAAGTTGAACTAAAGTCTACCCACTTGAACCAAAAGTTCACCAAACGCCAGGGGCTAGCGCCATTAAACACACCTAAGCGGAAGATTAAGGTCGCCTAAAGTTTTTCCTCTACTGTCAACCTTCTGTGCGGCTTGTGTGAGTCGGCCTGTGATTTTTTTTCTGTACGTATGTTTATTCAGTGATGGTAATGACAGCGAAAACACAAGTGGTCATTGAGGTTGGAAGGTTATGTAAATGGCTAACAGTACTTAGGAGCCTGATTTAACATCTGATGTGGTGTGTAATTACATCTTGCGTATCTTGAAGGACGACTGTTCCAAGAGCTGCTCGTTGAAGAAAGGAATCAAACAAAACTCTGAACACAAGCTTTAGATACCTGGAAATGAAATTTGTGCAGCCCACGGTGCAATTTCTAAAAAAACAATTTTTCATGCAGGGGTTTGCCACGTTTGCAGCTGGGGCCACAAAGGTGGCATCAAAGGCATCGGAAAATGTAAGTGTACTCTTTGGGCTGCAGCACGCTGTTGTTGTCTTGTTGTTATTTGGGTTCCGTTCAAATGAGTTCACTTGCATTGTTTAATTAGAAGCATAATTTTTCTTTAAGAGAGCTTTAGGAACTTCAGAGAGCTGTCTGTTGATGTCGAATTAATTACGATAACTGATATTGGCCGCATTGTTAAGTTTTACAAGCACTATAATTTAGGACAGGTCTCTCTGTAACTCTTATTTTACTGCGTTCTTTCTTTGCACGCACTTTGGCATCTGCTCAAGTTTCATGTTCGCTAGTAGCATGTGCAGTAACATGTGTTCCGAGTTCCGAGGCATCGGCATACACGACACAGTTGCCTATTAAAAAAAGGGTTGCGGCTCTGGAATGTCCACGGCGAGACGCTATTTTAGATTGGGCGTCTATCTGTGTCCGTCATTCGCAATACCTTTTGCGCCTACGCTCCCTTAGTCTTCTTCATTGCTTCCAGTGTACGACTGTTGTAAAGTTGCTGTTTAGACCATTATCTGGGTGCTTTTGAAAGCGTTTTTCGCGGAGTTCACCCTCTCTTTATGTATCTTTTTTTTCTCTCCAATCGTTGCAGTCTTTCCCACGCACAGGGGCAATGTCTTGTAACAATGTCTATGACGAATGATTGTTAGTTTTTTTTGTGCTGTAACATCAAACACTGTGCCCGTGGAAATAGAAGTAACACGTAATTTTTTATCTTGGATGTAAACGCTTGTTCCTGTCAAGTGAAAGGTAATATCTCTTCCTTCGTGGATGAAAACGTCGATAGCATGAAACTTGCTCATGTTCATGTACAAAAACCTTGTTCCATGATTATCTATGTGTGTTGCTAACTTTTCTATGTTGAACCAGCCACTAGCCACGTAGGTGATTGGTCCAAATGTTTTCTACACAATTTCTTTACTTATATGAATAAAACCCATTTTAATTTGATTTGATACGCTGTCAATAGCACGGTGCCACCACTCTACATCAAAATCTCATTGTGCACGCCCTTCTCTAAAAACGCAGGCCGTCAAGATCGGCAGCATAGCAGCTCAGAAGGCGGCCGAGCTCTCTGGGGCCGTCAGTGAAAAGGTCAGTGATTAAAGAGGGGTCACGGCCTAGCCGCGGGGTCGTTGCCCTCTCTTGCTTGCCTCTTTTTGATCCCTGCTTCGGCCATCTGTGCCGCACATCTGCTTTCCTGTTTTGAAATATTGCCTGGAAGCATTTTTTTTTTGCATGATGGGCCAGTGCATTGCAGGTTGCCCACATGATCATTTGTGCGGTTATATCTATGTGGGATCTGTGCATGGGGGGCTTATGGCGATGTATTAGGAGTAAACTGTGTTCCACAAAGCTGTAAAGTAAGCTGAATTTAGGATATATGGCACCATGCTTCTTGTTTGTGAACACTGATGTGTGTGTATGCATTACAAAATTTTACCTATTGCCTTGCTAATTGTTGTCTAGTATTTTAGTTATTGTTAGTTGTTTTCGTTCAAATTAGGCAAAAAAGGTATTTTGCTGGCATGGCTTTCTGCTGTGTTTGGTGAAGGTTAATTATCTGGAGTAGAACTTGCAAGAGTGCCAGTTTTCGTGGTAAGGTTTGATGCTAGCAATGCAGGAAAGTTCGCTTCTGGGTGCATTGCAGATGCATTGCACATTGTCTTTTTTGTATCTCAGTTGTCAGCATGCTGCATGATGCGGTGCTGCATCGGAAGTATGCATTGCTGCTGACAATTCCATAAAAATAGAACGTGGAATCTGGAGAAACAAATACACAGCTGTCTGTCGCTGTAGCGGCAAAAAAATTGCACTCGCAGTGTTTTTGCCTATAGCCGCTGGATCAGCCCTAATGGTGCCAGACGGTGCCATTTTCTTACTGCAAATTTCACGCTTTTTGTTTCGTATCGCTGCAGTGTGATGCCTACTTTACCATGATAGATGAAACAGACAAGGCATGCACTTCTGTGAGGAAATTGAGCAAGAATTTGCCAGGCAATTCAGAAGTTTGACCGGTAGAGCCATGTGTGCCTGACTGGTGCTTTTGTTTGTGCAAGATTTCAAATACAGTAAAACCTCGTTAATTCGAAGGCCTCGGGACCGAGAAAAATATCCCAATTAAGGGGGGACGTGGCTTTCGGTACCAACTTTCTTATTTCTTCATGGATTTTGATGAAAATTGGTACACTTATTTGAAATGTTGTTTTAATGCTACTGTAGAAATTTCATGAATATATCTTTACAACTTTTTGATTTACAATATATTTCACCTTCTGCTCTTGTTCCGAGTCTGACTCGCTTAAAAAATGCGATAGGAAACTCGTTCAAAGTGCTATGCATTCTAAGATGTCTGATTGCGGGCGTGACATTCTTAGATTTTTTTATATGCAACAAAATTTTTTTTAGTTTTCATTTTTCATGAGGTGACTGCGCAACAGGCATCGAGACTTTGTGCAACTCGTCAAATAGCTAATTATCAAAACGCCATACTGAAAAAGCAAGAATGTCACGCCCTGAACTGTGCTTCAAGGAATATAGAACAAAAAACGGAACTGAAATAGACCCAGCGGTCAGTGAGAAATCAGCGGAACAAGAGAAGCAGGAAGCAAGAAAAGTCGTTTTGAGAAAACGGCTTTTAAAGTTGTACCAACGATATTACTTCATCAAAAGGCACTGGGGTCGTAATCTTTTGAGTCCTTCGTAATGTGCACTTTCTTGAGTGCCCTGTCTTTAGTTTGAGGTGCCTTGCTTCTCTAAAACACAAGAAGATTGTGATCTTTAAGGTGTTTTATAAGGTTGGACCTCCTGCACATGTGGCCTTTCATCTGTTGTGCCTTTGTTTTCTTTCTTTTTTCTTAAAATCCTTTTCTGATATGCAAAGAACATGTAGCATGACTTTTAAACGAAGTTATGAAATGGTGTAATAGACATGACAAAAACAAGATATTGTAATGCAAGTAGGTCATGTACTATGATGATTTGCCAGCTTTCTTTTATTCATGCTCTCATTAACATAATTAACAGTCTTGATTGCAATTGATCATTGAATCATTTTTATAGGATACTAAGAGCGGCTCTCATCATGACAACCTATCCCTTCCTCCTAAATAACAGGCAGTTATGGCCAAGACATTGGTGGAATAGGAATTCCTTAGCAGTTTATTCAAGACGCGAACTGGGCAGATATGAATTCATCTCCCTGTTTCACTCGTCAAGCTAATTTGTAAACCTCGCCTGCAATGCGCTTCATCATTCACCCGGTCGCGGGACACGGTTTCTGCGAGGCTTTTATTTTTTCAGATGATTCATGAGCGCTTACGGCGATACCACGCACGGCTCCAAGCGCGCCTAAATTGCATCAACAGTGCTTTATTTCACCTCTAAGTGCTCGGCCGCATAGTCCGGGAAGTCGGCACGCGATGTGCTGGGTGGCGGCATTCGGTGACGATGCGCAATATGCCTAGGTGCAGCGACGAAAAATAGGCGCGCAACGTGTTTGGCCTCGCCTTGCGGGACGCCGAGGCGCGCCCGCTGCGCGACGAGCTTGGCCGTGGGGTCCGCTGCCGATGCGTAAAATGACCATCCGCTGTACCGAGAAGCCGGCGGGGGAAGCGCTTCGTTCCTTGCGAAGAAGCACACTGCCGCGAATCCGCTAACGCGTTGCTCTTGCCCGCAAAGTTCGAGGTTCGTCTCGCGTGCCGACGCCGTGAGCGGAGTTAGGCCTAGTGACGACTCCGAGCAGTAGACGCGCCGGCCGCGGTGCCCGATGTTTCAAAGCACGTAATGCGTGGTCGCGAGTACAAAGAGTCGTCCTGCGATCATCTTCGTCACGACGTCCGAAGTGCGCATAAGCAGAACCTCCAACCGAGTCAACGCTAGAAAGTCGGTCCGAGACGCGCGTTTGCGATGTTCGTTACGAGTGCGGCGCGCCATCGTAATCCCACCGAGCTTCCGCTAGTAGCTCCAAACTAAAACGTAGTTCTTGTTCAATGTTATCGTCGAGCGGTGAACACAGAGCGATTGCGAACACGCAACGAAGTAGCGCGACTTTCGACAGCCGTGGGCTCGGAGACGCACGAGCTGCAGACGACGATCTCCCGGAGCGAGCATCGGACCAATGGCGAGGCGCGCTGGGGCAACATGGCGGACGCGGCCAATCGGAGGGCTCGAAACGACCTTCGAACATTTGCTTTTTGTGCGCTTGTTTTCGAAGGGAGGAGCCAGCTGCGGCGGGGAATTTGAAGACGGAGAAATGCGCTTTCCGATGAGCCCAAGATATCGGCGCCCGGTGGCGTCGTTGCGGAGCTATGATTTTTTGAAAATCAGTGTTTTTTTGCGATTTCCCCAATAATTTTCACCTCCTCGGCAGGCGCAACAATTTTTTTATAGCACTTCTACGCGGTTTTCGGTGAAGATATTTTGGAATCGGATATAAAAAGGGCTACAGAAACTGAAAATGTGATTTTCAAAAAATCGATTTTTTTGCCATTTTTCGCGATACGAAAGCCGCATCCCCCCTTAAGCGGGATTCCCAATTATCCGAAACAACGCGAAATCAAAGAAATCAGCCAGAAAACGTGATGTACGGAAGTCACACCTTTATTGTGGCAAGTCAGCCTACTTGGAGAAAAATTCCTCCATGCGTGACTGACGCGTTCGGTAGTTCCCAGCACTGAAAGTCATATTTTCCAGCCTGTCAATGAGGCGCAGCATCTCAGCCTCGCCGCCGTTGCACTCGACGAAGCTGCGCACAACACTCAAGGCATCGATGACATCCGCCAAAGGGGGTGCTCGAGAGGGCTCGTCATCGCTGTCAACATTAGAGGCCGAATCGGTCGATCTCGCAGCTATCTCGCTGTCAATGTCGGCGTAACACGTCTGCACTGTGCACTCGACATTTGCGTACTCGGAGAATCCGATTGGAGTGCACTCCTCGTCCGCGTGCAAAGCCTCATATCGAGCGCAGAAAGTCTCCCCTTCTTCATCAAACGGGCAAGTGACAGCGGTGACAGCAAACTCAGCGGAGGTTGCCTCTTCTTTCACAAAACCGGCGTGCTCAAAACACCGTCGAATAACGGTGGCCTCCACCTGCCTCCATGCGTGAACAATGAGGCAAATACCACCGAGGAGGTCAATGTTATACTCCTTTCCGTTGTCATAGCAAAGGAGCATTCGCTTCAACAGATTGTAGCGATATATTTTCCTGATATGGTGTATGACGCCCTGGTCCATCGGCTGCGATAGCGACGTCGTGTTCGGGGGTAGAAAGACCAGCCTGATTGCCTGCAGGTTCTGAATGTCGCCGTGAGCTGGGCAATTATCGACGACGAACAAAACGCTGCGCCCTGCGGCCGCAAACTTGCGGTCAAGGTGCCGCACGTATTCTTCAAAGAGTGCAGCCGTCATCCAAGCTTTCTTGTTGTTTTTATAGATCAGGTCATCCTTGGATGGCAGTCGTGCATTTTTGAAACAACGAGGCTTTTCTGTCTTCCCAATAACAAGCAGTGGCAGCTTGTGCTCACCGCACATGCTTGCACCAAACAAAACAGTGATTCTATCTTTGTTCTGTTTCCGCCCCTTAATGTCTGCCTCCTTCAAAGCGAACGTCTTCGTAGGCAACATTTTGTAGAACAGAGCAGCTTCATCAAGGTTGTAAACATCTGCTGCTTCGTACTTGGCGAGTAGTGGAGCCAAGGTGTGCTGCTTCCAGCCGTCGACAACAGACTGATCCGCGCTGCCACTCTCGCCACAAACAGTCACGAATGTCAGGTTGTTGCGCTCCTTAAATCGGCAAAACCATCCATTGCTGCATTTAAACTCAGAATGTCCAAGTTGCAGCGCCAGCTGGTTGGCCTTCTCACGCAATATGGTCCCATTCACAGGAAGGTGTGCTGCGTTGGCTTTCTGCAGCCAGTCGATCAGAGCTGCTTCAACGTCGGCGTACGTAGGCGGGCGTACTCGTGTACGCTTTGACGAGTGCGTCTTGCTGTAAGCATCGAGAATTTTCTCCTTATTCTTGATGATGTTGCACAGCGTTGACAGAGGCACGTGGTGCTTTTCGGCGAGAGCCGTTTTCGACGCCGTCGACTTGCTGGCCTCTTCAATTAAGCACACCTTTTCGTGCAGGGACAAGCTCTTGTACTTCGGCATCTTCCTTCCAAGCACACCTCAATCAACTAATTCACAGGGAAGACACTCAAGCGGAGACAGGAGACAAATGGAGCAGTCGCACCGAATCGCACAATGCTCGCCAGCCGACATCCAAATGGCACAAAGACTCCACAAAACATTCACTTCGCTAGAGTGGCTAACATCGCTGTTGAGATGATGATGATCATGATCGCAACCGCACGCATCGCCGCCTGGCAATTGCTAAAACATGGCGTCTACGACGTATTTCCGGTAAAAAAAAACATGGCCTTCGAGATCCGTACATCAAAAAAAAAAATGCATGTTTTAGTTACAGCCTCCGAGATTCGCAACACCCTTTGCATATCTTGGAAGTCGCGGCCAAGTGTGCCAATTAACCGGGAAGTCGCAGACTGGCCGCACCAATTATCCGGTTAAATTTACACGTAAAAATTTGGGACCGCGCAAATAATACAAATTATCCGGGATTCCCAATTAACCGAGTACAAATTACCGAGGTTTTACTGTAGTTAACAGGGTGACAAACTTGTCAGTAAGAAGATGCAAACTCTGGTAGGGCATGCAAATGTTGGCATAGTTACAGTACCCAGGGATTGAAACGCAAAATTTTTTTGGTATAACGACTTCTATGAACATTCGCTCGTGATAACCGCTTCATGTTGCTGCAGATGTGGCCGCTAAAGGTAGTGTTGACTCTGACGTAAGTACCCCGCCACGGTGGTCTAGTGGTTATGGCGCTCGACTGCTGACCTGAAGGTCGCGGGATTGAATCCCAGCCGCGGCGGCTGCATTTTCGATGGAGGCGAAAATGTTTGAGGCCCGTGTACTTAGATTTAGGTGCACGTTAAAGAACCCCAGGTGGTCAAAATTTCCGGAGCCCTCCGCTACGGCGTCTCTCATAATTATATCGTGGTTTTGGGACGTTAAACCCCAGATATTATGACTCTGACGTAAGTGTTCGAGTCAAAATTATGCCGATGTGTCACGAACTGCAGACGCTGGAAATGAAAGTGTGTGCATTACTTAGCCCTAAATTTTCGCTTTTCAATCTTTGAGTTCTGTACATGCCAGATTAGCTATCCACCATCACTAGCAATACGCCATCAGCTGCACTGGCATTTGTTTGATGTGCTGAAGAAAGCCATTGATGACATCCTGCGATGTCACACACTGACAGTAGCTATCTCAGATATGTTTAATCAAATAAGCTGCATGTACTGGGCACAGAAGAAACATTTGACTGCATTGTCTTCATCAAATCTGTAGATATATTGACGCACTGATGTTAGTCCTTCATGGCAGACATCAGGGTGGTGTTTGTAATTGTTATTGTTGTACACCCTTGTAATTTTTTAATAATATCGCGCAAGCGTTCACCCTAGGATACGGTAGTTTCTGGTATCGGCAAGAAGCAGTGAGATCAGCATTACAATGATAAGCATCATATCGGCTTTTTGAACACATGATTGCACAGATAAGACTGATATTGTGTGTGTATCTCTAAGCAAAGAGTATAGCGGAAGGCGCTCGCACACGAGTGTGCTCTCTGCTCTTGTGCATCGTGTAGGAAATCTTGTTACTTCTCACCTGTATTAGGACCTTACTTGTCCAGGGGGGTCAACGCTTGCACAATATTATTAAAAAAATGCCAGGCCTGCGCGGAACATGCAGCACAGTCACAGCAAAAGCTGGAGGAGTGGTGTTTCTAGAGCCCATTGTAACCTTTCTTCAATTGCAAGGGTGTACACATCTTAATTGCTTCTTTGTGAGCCTGATGCAGTATCCCCTAGGCTGCCTGGTTATTTTGTTATGATTTCGTTAGCAGTACTGTGCAGCATTTTATTGTTAGTGTAGTTTTTAAGTTGTCATCCTCCTCGTCCCCTGTTCTGTTCTTTTTTTCTCTCCCTCTTTTTTTTCTTCCCTATGTTTGGAACAACCCTGTCCCTCCTGCAAATGGATGTGCATGCGGTGTGTTGATGTGCACGCATGTGCACACGCCAGGTGAAAGACGGCACGCTCATCAACGATCTGCAGAGCCAGGTCACCACCATTAGCACCAAGGTGGGTTGGAATGCACAGTGCGCGATACACGTGTGCGGGCACCTCTGTTATGTCGCACGTCACTGGTGTTATTTTTTTCCCATTGTCACGTTTGTAATTGTGAATGGGTTCTTCTGTACTTGGGGTGTTACCTGTGTTCTGCTAAGCACACCTTGTTCTACCAGTCTTGGTGAAACGGTCCCGAAACTATTTCAATGCGTTTTCTGGTTTCCACTCTCACCTGCACTTGTAACTGTAGCCTACCGTATCTACACAATTGTAAGCCGACTCGAATGTAGGTCATATCCCCGAAATCTTGCGTCAAAATAAAATAAAATAACAATGAATGAATAATTAAAATGCACAAGTGCACTTTATAATGAACATTTACTTACATAGTCACTAGACTGACTATGTGTGCTCTATCACCATTGTCAATCCAGCTGCTTTCAAGAACGTCGATGCCCGGGCCATGCTTGCCTTGAAGTGCCCACGCGGCATTCCCGTTTCCGAAGCAAAGACACTGACTTCTTGTATGACCATTGCATAGTTCGTTCACGTGTGCCACAGGCACCGAAAAGCGTCCCGACTTCTGTCTGCGAAAACCCAGTGCTAGGCGTCACGTGCGGTGTAGTGTGGTAGCGGTGACTGCAGTCGCCGCTACCACACCATCTGTTGCAGAACTACAAACTTGTGTCCCACTGTGCAGTTGTTTGTTTTTTTCTGCATGGAGTATGGCATTGGCAGTCCTCTTTAATGCTTCTGTGAACAAGCGGTGCAATTTTTTTTGGCCTGGAGCACTTGTGACAACGAAACACTGTGATCAGTGCAACAGCGGCACGTGGCCCGAACCAAGTGCCAGTGAATATATGCATAGCTGCCTGGCCAACGCTCTCTTCCTCACGGTAGATAACAAAACTTTGGCCGGTGGCTCTAGCCACTCCGGCAGGCTCTGGTACACAAAGCTACCAGAAGTGCGCGGCGCATGCGGGTGCCGGGCAGTCTGGGGGAGGCCGTTGAGAAGAGAGGAGAGAGGGCTGGGAGCAGATATTAAGTCTCGTCCACTTGCCAAATGCGGTTCTCAAAAAAAAAGAAAAAAAAAAAGAAAAAAGAAAGAACCAGAAAAGAAACAGTGTCTAAAAGCCAGAAGAAGTTTTTCCGTCAACTACCGATCCCCCACAAAAATCGCCGCTGAGCTGCTGTTTGCCATAACGAGTACCACTGCTGATTGGGGCAGCAGCTCTTCTTTCAACGATCGACACTTCAAAAATGTCATGCAGGACTCTTGCAGGAGCTATGGGAGTGTCGATCATCGAGGGAAAAGCCGCTCTCCTAATCTGCAGCGGCACTTCTAACGTCAAGCAGTGGCTTGGTAAAAGCTGAAAAAAGAAAAGAAAGCTTTTTCTTATTTTCTAAACTGTCGGGCGGAATGATTATGTGCTATAAATGGAGCTGGAAAGCAAATGTAATGTTGCAGCCACACCACAGCATCCCTGATTTCTTGTTTGTCCCTCCGTTACTGGTGGTAGTACCAGATTCCATCGCAAGTCGACCCCCCGACATCGGATTCCAAATTTAGGCAAGACTTATAATAATGTAAATGCGGTAATTTCAACACCGAGATGCATGATTGGGACTACTCCACACTTGGAAGACAGCTGCAGAATGATTACACATAGTGCTGGCATGCAACAGTGGACAAAATGGCCTCCTGACGAGCCACTTCCTGCTCGCATTTCAGTTCACGCTAATGCTATATGAATGTAGAACATGTTTCATCAGACTATGGAACCATCTCAATGTGATTTGTTGCTATTCAATATGTCATACCCCGCAGTACCTTTAAATCAATGAAGCTTTCCTCAATTACGATAAAAGACTGTAGACATGCAAACGCAGACGCGAGAGAAGTTAGGAAAACACAAGCAGCATTTGCATTGTCCTGACTTCCATTAAAGCGAAAAGTATGCAATCGCTGCATACTGCCAGTTTTAATGTACGGGGCTGAAACGTGGAGGCTAACAGAGCAACTTGAGATAAAGTTGAGGACCACTCAGTGTGCACTGGAACATAGAATGATAAGAATAACATTAAGAGGTCGAAGGATGGCAGAATGGGTCAGGGAACAAATGGGGACTGCAAATGTCCTAGTCGACATCAAGCGAAAGAAATGTACCTGGGCTGGCCACATAGTGCATAGGACAGACAACAGTAAGAGCAACAGAATGGCTACCAAGGGATGGGAAACGTAGTTGAGGTAGGCAGAGAGTTCGATGGAGTGTCGAAATTGAGAAGTTCACAGGGATAGCATGGAATCAGCTCGCACAGGATAGGGTAAACTGGCGATCATTGGCAGACGCTTTCGTCCTGCAGTGGACTAAAGCAAACTGAGAATGATGACGATGATGACTTCTCTCTTGTGTCCGTTTTTGCACACCCACCATCTCGTATCATGAATCCCTACCAACCAGCTCAGCTTTCTATCATTCTAAGCTTTCCTCCCTTCGCTATCTCAGGTTCTTGTGCTCCTTCTTTTTCCATGTTGGGCATGTGTGCGTAGGTGGTGGACGTGAGTCGACGCGGAGTGCAAGACCTCTCGACGCTGTTCGCCCAGAAGGCCACCACATTGGAGACCGCCGAGGGCGCCCCTAACGAGAAATCTTCCCTACTCTTTGCCACATCTGTCCCCTCGTCACGAGACAGGTCTGTGCCATTATCACTTCCTCTTGATGTGCATGTCCGCGATCTGGTCATTGTCAAGCCAGATGGTGGAAGTGTGGGCGGCCTGGTTAGTTTGTATTTCTTTGCGACACGCATTAAGATAGACTGTCTATAAATGTGGGAAATTTACATAACTAGATGTCAAGTTTCTGGAGGCCCAATTTATAGTGAGTTGAAGTGTTAGAATGAATTCTATTGTATTTTATAGCAATTAATTACAATTACAGTGCAATTAACTTAATTATTGTAACGGTGATTGTGCTATATCTATTCATAAAACGAGTTCAACAACCCACCGAAATCACATGCAGTGGCTATCTGCTGGCGGCAAGCATTCCTAAAAGGCTAGGAGAAATATTTCAAAGTTCCTGCTCAACCGCCCCTCGTCCAACATCTCGTTAAAGGAGTGGTGACAGAAAAATTCGAACACAATTTGACTGTTGAATCACACTAATGGGTGCATATAGGTGCCATCTGTACAATATCAGCCACAAATACAGCCTAAAAGGTATTTTAATTGAGTTTTGAAGTTCGTGAAAGTGCCGGATCGGAAATAGAAGCAAAAGACGATGAGGTCACCGAGTGGATACCATGTACGTCACGAGTTCTGGCCGGGTTACCGGAGGCGTGTACGAGACCGACAAAGCTGGTAGTGACACCTGATGATGCGTAGCCTAACTAGAGACCTACAATATAACATCGCAGCGACTTACCCGCTTACTGATTCTATGTAAAGCATTTGCAGTGAGATAATTAGCAACTCACAGTATTCTCATTGCTTTTTTTCCCGACAAGAACTACAACGCGACGGAAAAAATCGAAAAAAAAATTATTGTAGCTGGACAAAACGCCACAAAATATCGCTACGGGCTCCGCAGTTCTACGCAGTTGCTGCTGCTGCTGCAGCCGTCGACAGCTCCGGTAACCAGGTAGTACCCGCAAACGATAGGAAGTCTACAGACGAACTAAGGCTCTCTGCTGCCGGGATCATATTGCGTAGTGGACAGATAACTGCTTCGACCCTCCGACGTGCGTACGTGGGATTGGTATGCCTTGAGAACGCGGCGTTGCCTGATATAAATATGAGTCAGTAAAGCGTACATCACGTCATTTGCATGTTTCGCATAAACACTGTTACAGAGTGCCAATGTTGTGATTTCAATGCTTCCTTCGTCACTTCTCATCCTGCTGCTTTACGAATGATCGGAGCGAAAATGTTTCAGCACGTCTAATGCTGCGGCTACTCCAAGCCTGGCGGAAAACGTCGCCTCAGTTGGACAACGGCTACAAGAACAAAATCACAGCTACCGGCGAGATTCGCAAAGTGAATCGAGCTTTTCTTACTGATTTTTACACTCCTGCCAGCTCTTTCGTCCATCACCGCACTAGATAAGCAACGTAGTTTGACAATCAAGGAAACAAGCACTCGCGACGCACAACACCTGCTCAACACAGCAAACGAAACAACAGCACTGACAACATAGCAGAAGCTGGCCAGTGATGTCACTGGTTCTTGCGGTCTTGTTTACCAAGTAGACCATCTACGTCACGGGGCTACTGAGTGCTCTTCGAAATCGAAACTGCCTCCGGTCATAACATACGAGCATATAATTAAACATTCGTCTCGCGCTGGGGCAAATGAGTTTCGTTGCCGCTATTATCGAGTCAGTAGCCATTGATTAAGAGCAAAAAACAGAGGTTCACAAATTTTCTGTCACCACTCCTTTAAACACAATCGCCAAAGCAGCCGTGTGCAGCAAAATATTTCACTTAGAAGTGATATAAAGCAACTATGGGTAACAAGAATGTTTAATTTACCATCAGCTTAGTTCATCGTCTCTTCCTTGTCGATAGTGCACAGAAATGGCAAAAGTAAGTTGCGTCTCCAAAAGAGGACGCTGTGTCGCAAAGCATAAAATAATAAACTGGAAGAGAGTGTTATGTCTCGCAGCCAAGCCGGCCAATAGGAGGCGCAGGGTGCTGACTTCCAGCTAGTTTTAGTAGCAGATTGCGTGAAGTACGTAGTCACACAAAAGCAACAATGATCTGAACACCATCATTTGGAAGAAGACTATCTGTAAAGTGGTTCTCTTTGCATTTTCCCCCGCATCGTTGACCCATCATGTGACCTCTGAAATACAGTGTACTATTAGCTGAGCATGTTTGTTCAGCTACAAAACCTGCGCTGCATGTGTGGTCTGACATGGCGATCATGTGCTGAGCCAATACTCTTTTTTTTTTTTCTTCAGTTGTGTGAATATTGTCAAAGCATTTTGAGTGCTATGCCAACAGCGATGCTAGTTATTGTAAGAAAAGAAAGCACTTGGAAGCTTTCAGGGTGGACTATGAATTATGTTGAGTTTTTCTGTACTCTGTAAATAATCTTCAGGCGTGAATTATGAGGAACTGTCTGCAAATGTGTCAAATTTGCACAGCATAATTCCAAAGCACTCGATACTACATTCCGTGGAAAAAAAAATGAAGTAATATGTTGTTTCGTGCGATTTTCATTTAATTAACACGTAATTAAGTGTTTATTATTCTGCAGTCTGTCATGTTCCATTCTTACATTACAAATATCGAACCATAGGCTCAAAGGCAATGCACAATTTGTTTTGGTTGTATTCATTTTACTTATGACATCGGTCGTGGATACTTTTGACATTGGTCCTGGAACGCAGCACAGGAGTGTTAATTAATACTTACTAATACGTTTTGATACATGAATGTCATTAACGTCATTCTTCTTCACTATTTTTTTTTGCTAGTCTTCTCACATGTGTGATCACTTTCATCTTTGTTTAGAGAGCTTTTAAAAGAAAAAACTGGTACGCACTTTTGGAGGTAGTAGAAACACTAATGTGTGCTCCTTGTTCTAAAAAGGATGACAGCATGTGTGTACCATCAACATATCACTTATCAGAGATGATGGCCCTTCCTTGCCGTGTGCGGCCGTAGGAAAAGCTGATGCACAGGGAAGCCGACGCCTAGAACCACGGCCGCTCATTTCGCCATGGTCAGCGTGCCGGTTGTTTCGCTCGAAGCATGTTTGAGAGCACTGCAGTATGGTTGCACAAAGTTCAGTCACGTGGTTTGATTTCACATTTCGCGGGCTTTCTTTAAACGGCGAAAAAATCACCACATAGCATACACATTGCCACAAATAATTAGATCGATCGTATTGGAATGCCCTCTACAGCGTAACGAAATGCACTTGTCCCTAAAGTGAATATTAAATGTTTTGAATAATTGATCTCAGTTAATGAACTAATTAAACACAATACAAAAACTCACTTACGATCGCCACATGCCCGCAAATATGTCGTTGGCTTCATTCAGTTGCGGTTGACTACTTTTTGAAAATATTTGGTTCTAGTTATGTAGAACACCCTGTGTTTGTGTGTGTGTGTGTGTGTGTGCGCGCGTGTGCATCCAGGCGTCGTGAACACCCCCATCAACATAAATAATATCCTGACTGCACCTTTGATCCCATGCCATGGCTGTAGGCCAGAGGTTCAGTCAAGTGACCGCACCCCAACCCCATCGACCCCCACGAGCAATGTCTGCGCCCCCCCCCCCTCCCCTAAATGTAGGCACGCCGCCGGAGGCGAGGGCCGAATGCCTGGGCGCGTCGCGTGCCCCGGTGGCCTGTCTGCGCGCGCTTCCATAGCCGCCACGCCGGTTCGTCCCCCCTTCCCCGGGAGCATTTTCCGGACAATTTATGCGCAGCCCGCTTATCTCCGCGCGTGCGTGGTTGTGTTTCCAGTTCCCGCTGTTTCGATGGCCCTCCTCCTCGTCTTCGTCGTGTGTGCGTAACGCTGATTCCTGTCAGTTAATTGCCTGGAACGCGGAGCGAGTGTCGGGTAGCGATGGGAGGACGATGCCGCGTGGCGGCAGTTAAGTCTGTCTGTGTGTGGATGGACCTCGTGGTTTGGGCGTTGAAGGGGTTACTGCTTGCGACCGGCGTTCCTTGCGCGAAGTATTCTGGCTGCCGATTCGACTCGCCGGCGACGGCGCTATTAAATCGAGAGGGAATAGCTGCAGGGGCCAGGGTTGCTTGTACTACAGTATAAGAAAAGAGAGAGAGAGATAGAGTGCCTGTTACTGTTTTTGGTGAGCCCTGCGCTTGCCGCGTGTATAACTCCCTTTGACGATGCACTTGAACTCTCTTTTCGAGAGTCGCGCCTGCCATGACTCTTCGAAGAGGGTGCAAATTAATGATCTCCAAAAGAGAGTTAACGTGAATCTTTAAAGGGAGTTGTATGTGTGGCAAGGAAGGAAAAAAGAGTAAGTGGTGGTCATTTTTTCTTGTAGTTTACGTTTGTAGTCGCCATGATGGCCCCTGCCGAATAGTTACCCGTTTCATTAAGTTCAGAGGTGTTTTTAGCATACCAGTAGCAAGCAGTGTGATTAAAACGTTAGGTTCATTTACGCAGTGTTCATTCTAGAAAAAGTCAGTTTCGCCGCAAGGGCGAAGCAATGAATGCGATTGCAAGAAATCGAAATGACCTATGAATTAAGGCTATAGCAGCTCCCATGCGACCAGGCGTAACCCAAACAAAACGCTGGCATAAGGAAATGCGTCCGCCGCAGCGAGCGAAGCGACCTTCGTTACGCCTATCGCTTCAACCCAAACTTTGCGATGGGAACACAACATATGCAAGGGTATGAACAGTTGGCTAATCTATGCAGATACGTCGCGCACGACCACTCGCGGCCGATCAAAAGTATACAAGTTAGCTGTCGGGGCAATGCAGCCCACGCACCACCGAGACTCCCCCCCTCCCCACCGGACTCTTGCACGCTTTCGCTCGCACAGGGAATGGAGTATTCATATAATTGCTCTCGCAATTAATAAATTCAACGCGGCAATTGGCATTGAAGGGATACTGAATTTTTGGTAAATATTCAATAAGGAAAGCGTCAGAATCACACTCAGGCAACTCGATTAGTGTGATATCAGGGGCGTAGCCAGGGGAATTGGGGGTGTCAACCCCCCCCCCCCCCCCGGAAAGTTTTCAATTTTGCTTGCGTATATATGCACGCACACATGCAAACGCGCGCACGAACATACATAAAGTATGGTTGAAACCCCCCGAAAAAAATTTCTGGCTACGCCCCTGTCTGATATGCAACGTTTATTTCACATAGTTTTTGAGACATGGGCGTATTTTTGGTAGTTTAAGCGCGCGCACTACCGACAGCATTCCTGCGGGAGTGGAGATGGCACGTGCCGACGGGCTTGACGTCATGCCTGCACGAGACGGCAATTTCTTGGAATTGTGAGCTTATTCTTTATATTAGACATCGTACGGCATTAAATACCGTAGGAACAAGCGACCAGACCTTATTTACTGCGATCACAACGTCATACATGGGGAGCCAATAGTGGCCGTATTTTACGAGGCGCGTGGTCTGCCAGCGATTCCGCAACGGCTTCCGCGTATTGTCAAGGAAGCGCGCCCCGCGGTATACCTTCCGGTCATGCAAAAATGTAGAGTCGAGTGACCCGACACACCAAATGAACAAACAAAAAAAAAAGAACATACAAAGCTAGAAGGCGTTTAGTTTTTCGCCTTATTTGTTCGGAGTGAGCGCAGGCGGCACCTGGGAGCTTCCGTCGGGCAGCTGGGACGCCACGACAGTTTCCGCAAGCCGCTTTGCACACATGCATGCTGCAGAGGCGCAGTTTTCTCTCGCTGTTTGCCTTTTATGTCCATGTATATGCGTATATAATTGCATTTAGCGTCCGTCGTCGTACGCGTTCGTATGTGCACTGACCACGCTCCCGAGACCCCGCGTGACAGAGAGCAGCTGCGCTCCTTGGCGGCGGGCACGTGGCGCGCAACCTAAAAGGACGCTTCCTAGGAACATGTGCGCTTTGTAGATGGGTGTCGATGTCGTGTGTGTGTGTGGTTGTGTGTGAGAGAGACAGAGAGCGCATCTACAATGAAGGCAGGTAAAAACTTGAAAGCAAGTTCGCAGCTGCAGGATTATGATAGCGTGTTGTGCTTCTTGAAAGCGAACAGATCGCGCTAATATGTACTTGATTTCATAAACAGTCTGCTTTGCCAAAAAAAGGAAAACATACGAGAGCAGATGTTCCCAACATGTTTAGACGTACGTACGTCTGTTTAAAAAAAAACATGGCTGATCCCTCCGTCATAGGAATCGGTATAACACGAAAGTGAAACGTGTCTTCACAGAAGTAGTGCTTATTGTGTAGTGATATATGAGAGCTTGTACAATGTCTATTCGTGTTTGGCAGTTATAACATCGTTTGACGTGGATGCAGCCATGTTGACAGCATGTCGTTATCGCGACGACTAACGCCCATGATCATGATTAGCCGTTGTGGTAGCTGACGGTGCGAACATATATTTGGACACAGCGAATCGTGAATACCGCGTAAGGATGATATCAACAAGCTCATAATCAACACTGGTACCCGGTATGCACTTCTTCAAAGCGTCGTCAATTGAGGAGAGAAACGGGACGGTGTGCGCTTTCTAGTAATGGGTAGCCGACGCCTGTGCTCATGCATACATAACACACACCGCGCTTCAGCAACACGGGAGGTAGAGGTTCGTAGCCTGAGCCGCAAACGCGTGCGTCCCGCTGGCCTCTGTCTCGCAGGCGCTGCTCTCGCTCCACCAGGGCACGACATTCGCCCGTCGAAATCGCGTCCTTTCTGCAACGCATATTGCAGCAGTTTTGTTAGTCGGTGCTCTCGCAATTGAAGCAGTCGGCGGCGGAGAAATCCCGTTGGTGCACGTGGAATCTGCACTACTCCGATGAGCCGACGCACGCTAACACGAAGCTAAAGGCAAAGAACGTAACTGCGTCAAGGGTGCCTCGGCGACGCCAGCGAGGCCACTCTGCTTCTCTGGTATCGAGACGCTTTAACCATGACCTCAGATATCGCGTGCAATCTCGGAGTAAGCGCTAGTAAAGTGTCGATTGTGAAGCATTACTTCTTTTCACCTCTCACAGACGGCGGCGAAAGCGAATGTGTGAAAGATATAAGGCGCGTTCGCGCCGTACCTAGCATCTCCCTAGTTAGCTTACTCGGTAGGGCGTCGGGCGCTTGCCATCGCGGCCACAACGTCGTGGGTTCGATTCCCAGCGGGGTACCTTTTTCTTTGTTTTTTTTCTTTCTCACCCGTTGGTGTTCATTTTATCAACGTCATATCCGTGACGGATGTACTTGGTGGACCCCGGCATAAAACACTTTCGTGTTAAAAAACGTTGTCGACGCGGCACATTGCAATGATATGATGCCAAGATATCGCCCAGCTGTGGCCGACTGGAACGTCCGTCTTTCAGCGTCGCAGCTGCGGCTCAAAGCTGGTGGGAGCATTATCTTAAATGAGCAGGTTGATAAGAATTGATAAGCAAATTATGTTTGGTGAAAAGAAAAAGTAGGGAAGAGGTCAAGACCTGGGCTATAGGCAATTTAACAGTGCGAACGTTTTAATGAACAGAAAGGAGGCAGATATAAAACCCCAGACTGCTGCAGATGTAGCGAGACACGATTCAACTTCGCGTGATTAGACATGATTAGCACAGCCAGGCTTAGGCGACAGTCTGTCGCCGTCCCGTTTCAAATACGATGCCATCAGATACATCATCATCCGCTCAAATCATCGTTGGGAGGGGCTTGTGCGCTTGTCTTCGTTAACTGTGTCAGACGCGGCTGACGCAAGCGTAGCGCTCACGCGTTCTGCTGCCTCTGTGTAATGGTTCTGTTCCGTTTCGTTATATACTGCGTACCGCGTGTGTACGTACGCGTGAGTGTTCTGAATGCCGACGGTTGCATCGAAGCTGGTCAGTAGGATAGGGCGTTCGAAGATCGAACACGACATTGTAAGTTCGTTTTGTTTTCTTTTTTTTTTGTTTCACTTCTGTAGTGGCTGCTCGTGAGTTGAGAGGAGGAAGAACGTCTCCGACGTGTTTCGCCAAAATGCCTTGCTCTGGTCAAGAAGGAAAAAAAAAAAAAATGAACGCAAAGAAAAACTGTGTCGCGTCTTTGCGCGTATATAATGTCCGTGTTGCGTGTGGCCTTCGCTTTGGTTCTGGCTTCATAGCCATTGTACCGCTCGTTTTTATTTACATACTTTTTCCCCAGCAGATTTCGTTTTCCTTAGCGGCTCCGCTATTCGACGTTTTCCGCCGCATATTCACGTGCTCGGAGCAGGCGCGTTAGCATCCGTGTTCCCTTTTTATTACTTATTTTCTGCCCTTCGCGCACAAAGGAGCTCGAAAGATACCCGATGTGTCCGAATTTCGCGCATCGTGTATGTATGGATATATATAACCTCAGTCAAATTCTCTTATACTTTCTTGCGGAGGTAGTTTTCCCGTAGGGGGTGACTCCCGCTTCTCTCTGCATTCATCTCTGAAGCTGAAGCGTTTTTCGGGGAGTCCCTTTCGATGGCCATTGTTTGCAGTTTGCGGCCGCGTTAATAATAGCGTTCGTTGTATTATGGACACACCGCGGCCGCCCGACCAGGTGCCTTTATGCACGCGTCGCCAATCGCGGTATAACAATGGTATTTGTCTTGCTTTTTCGCCTTCTGCTACTTGCGCTAGCAGACGACGCGCCGCGTACGAAACGTCCGTCTGCAGCGCGTTCTTCCGGTCAGACGACGGTTCTTCGCCACAGGCACGTATGCAAGCCGTCTGTCGTCTGCTTTGCCCTCATGAGAACAGACGCCCCCGCTGACCGCATCTTCAATAGCCTTTCCGGGACGCTCGCTCCTTTGCCTGTGCATCATAATGACTTCAACAATGGCTCGCTTCTACATGTGTACGGCGAAGTCCATTTCCTGCAGATCTGCTGCCTATGACGGTACGGCTGGCTTCCTGAGCAGCCGTTGAGCAGCTGTGTCCACAGTGTCGTAACGGCATGGTTGTGCTCGTGGACTGTGCATTTCCACGCGCACTATATGGGCACCTGGTATTTTTCCGTCTCACCTCGTTTGGCGCTTGTAGTTATGTTTAGCGTTTGATTACGTTTCGAGCCGGACAGGGTAGCGCTGTCTTTGTAAAAGTGTGTGCGAGCAGGACTTTCATCCGGCGTTTGAATACTCACGGAACCCATTTTGGCACAGTTGTGCGGATTACCTTTCCAAGTGGACGGCGGTTTGCTGCAGACGTCGCAAGATGTCGCATCCATTGTCTGTATTATTGCGATAGCTATGAGGTGCTTAAAGGCCAACTCCGGCGATTTTTCGAGGTCTATGGATCTCAATGAAATTCGCTGGGTACGTTCCTTTGCACGTTTCCGCCATTTATGCCAAATTACAGACATGCGCAGATTGTTTGCAAATGAATTTTAAAGATTGTCTGCAACCGCCCTCCTGGCTTCCCACAATTATTGGCAACATCGCGTCTGTGACGTCAGTATTGGGAAGGCGGCGGAAGTGACGCAGCCGATGGCACCGCTAACTTCGGCCGCTACAGCGAGCGTCTGCTGTGCCGGCCGAGACACTGTCAGTCGTCGACATTACAGCTGATGCGCGGCGTGCTCACCTCTACTGTGCGCCTGCTTGTCCCGGCTGTCACAGTTTTCATACTCCACGCCGGCGTGACCGGCATGCCTTGCACGACTTCCGGTTCGTTCGTTACAACGCCTACGTCATACGTAGACAGTACACTCGGTTGGGTTTCGGTGTTGCGCTTTTTTGCTTATTTAAAATTATTCTCCAATTTGCCGAGTATTTCTGTTATCGGGCCCGTAACAGTAGCGTCTCAGGAACATAAAAGCACGCCCCGCCACGGTGGTCTAGTGGTTATGGCGCTCGACTGCTGACACGAAGGTCGCGGGATCGAATCCCGGCCGCGGCGGCTGCATTTTCGATGGAGGCGAAAATGTTTGAGGCCCGTGTACTTAGATTTAGGTGCACGTTAAAGAACCCCAGGTGGTCAAAATTTCCGGAGCCCTCCACTACGGCGTCTCTCATAATCATAGCGTGGTTTTGGGACGTTAAACCCCAGATATTATTATTAAAAAGCACCATTACTTTTACATGGCCAAAAAATCGCCGGAGTTGGCCTTTAAGCGTGGCAGAGTCTTGTTCACTATCACCCGCAAGATGGCGCGAAGGGCACGCTTTAAAGGTCGTCGCCCCGCTGGTCTGTCGCCGGAGTTGGGATGCGCGCCTTCGCCCTATACTTTGAACTACAGGGAGTAGTCGCCCGTGCTAGCGCGTATCTCTTGACGGGGAGGTTTGTATGTTGTGCTTTCACCGCAAAGTCTGCGTTGAAACTGTAGACCGCACGGAGGTCACTTTGCTCGCTGCAGCGGCCATGTTTGCGAAAGCAGTGAACTGCTAGCCTTTCTCCGCATGGCATCCCAATTTGTTGCTATCGCATTCATTGATTCACCCTTGCGGCGAAACTGGCTTTTTACCAATCTGTAAACAGACGACAGCACCATTTGCACATGTCGAAACCGTCGTCTGTTTTACCAATTGACAGATGAGAACACAATTGGCCGTACGTCGCGACTGCCGTGATGTTCTAACAATGTATGAACTCAGCATTATGTCGCGACTGGCTCCCTATTTTATTTGTCTATAAACACACGGACAGCGTGACTGGCAATATGTAAACAGTACGGCTTCGCGGGCTGCGATCAGATTGCGTTTTGCAACGTAGTCGCTACCCCGTGTGTTGCCAATATTGTTCTGGGAAGAGCATTCCTTTGTTTTTCTTTTCTACCTCATTGTGTTTTCGAGAAGCGGTAGTGATCCCTTTCGTACGCTCTTATTTCAACGAAGCACACTTTCTGTATTCGTAGCTCTGTACCAGCAGCCATCTTTTTTGCCAACGCTTACAACACTCTGTTTGACACCTGTTTGCTGGCTCTCCGGCAGTCAACAGGTGTCATTTTTTTTCTGTAGTTTTATTTTCAACAATAAGGGTTCACGAACTGCTATCACTGAAACATATCACCTAATGTATTTCGAATAAGAACAATCTTATTGATGCAGTTTATTCGGTATCAGAGAGTTCGTTGCTTCGTTCTTGTTTATGTCGACATGCGCTTTCGCTCCACTAGGTAAGAGGTAAGATAACATAAATGGATAAAAAGAATTCATGGACAAGAGATTGTGCGTTTTTTAGTCGCCATCTGTTCCTCATGCGATTTCCGTTATAAATGGCGGCGACTTCAGACCGCGCTTTAAAAAAATAGTGTGTGTGTGTGGGGGGGGGGGGGGGGGGGGTATTCAGTACGCTATGTTGACGTACTTCGTTTGGCGGGCTTGAGAATTGCGTTTGTCTACTGACAGCTACTGTCCGGTCACAGTGCGCATTGTCTTCGCTGAATATTAACGCAAACTTCAACGCCGCGTGGTTGACCATATCCTTCTAATGTTTTGCGCTTTCAGGACAATCGCCATAGCCATGGTACCATTTGCGCATGCACTGGCGTCATCGAGGCAGCCATATTGTTGCAAAGCCACGCACAGTGAAAAGCTGCGCCGTATCTCTATTTTATCTACAGGAGAATGGCGGAAGCTGCGAATCGTACAACAAAATGGCGTGTGTTGACCTCGCGTGAATGCTCTTTCTATGCGCCGTCTTGATCTTTTTCGCTTTATTGTTTTCCGTGCTTCCCTTTGATATTTTGCATCAGTGAACGATTGGTTGGAATAAGTGAAATACGGATTTGTTTTTAAAACAGTTCTTTTTCACGATGAAGTCACCGGTTTCCGTCTTCGCATGAACATTATTGTTTGCAGAGCACAGGCAGCCTTTTCTGCCCACCGTCAATGTTTGTCATTTTCCTATCCGGCGGGGTTATTCTGAGAACACTCGAATCCCGCCATGTTGTGAAATTCGCCATCTTGTCAGTTCCGATTGGTCCAGAGGGCTGCTGCGGCCCCTTATTGGCTTAAATCGCGGAATTTGACTGTGTGCAGAACAGCACTTCGGATAAAATGCGCTTCCTTAAAAACCTAAATAAAAAAAGAGCGGCAGTTTTGTTATCCAGCAGGCATGTGTACACTATAGTGTGTATATTTATGGGGTGCTATTGGTCGACCCATTGCTGTCTACTTTAACCGGTAAAATTTGATTCAGTTCGTGCGATGGACGTCGGTAAGCGCGCATGCGCAGCCGAAGCATGCAGACGACGCGAGAAGCCGCTAAGTAGACGACCCGTCGCCTTGCCACAGAAGCGCGTGTAATCGACCTTAATAGGGCAGGATCCGCGTGAGGGCGCCTACTTTGCCCGGGGCATATATAATGTCGACCGTGACCACCACTCTCTGGCACTTGTGCGAGTCTCGTGTATCCTCGAAGGACGTACGGCAGCGTCGGCCGCGATAACCGATTTTGTCGCCCGCCGTTTCGAATGTGCGTGTAGTAGTACATGCCGCTAACCCATGATTGCAAAAAATAGAAAGAAAAATTCAGTGTGCGTGCCTTACCTTTCTTTCTTTCTTTCTTTCTTTCTTTCTTTCTTTCTTTCTTTCTTTCTTTCTTTCTTTCTTTCTTTCTTTCTTTCTTTCTTTCTGACTGACTGCGCAATGCTCCCTCCTGTTTCCTTCCTCCGTGCCGGGAATTGAACCGTCATCCACATGCTTAGCTGTGCCACGCCAGTTAGGCAACGACGACGACGAGCACGCGTTCACAGGCAAAAATGAAACGTGGAAACGTGAAATTGACAAGTGACCTCGACAAAAAGATCAGATTGTCGTATCAGAAACGGTTGATCTCCCACAAGTCGACTGTCGAGAGAGCGCCGCGGTTATTGGAAAACGGCGCACACAAATACGCTCGTAACCGGCGCACGCATTCGAGGGCCACATTTCTCTAAAAGCCCGAACACACGTACGTGTTGCAGCGCGTCAACGCGTGACTTTTTGAGGCGGCGTCGCGCTCTCTCCCTATGGGGAGAGAGGGCGCGCGGCTACGCGAAGCTGCACGCCCTCCCTCTCCATAGGGAGAGGGCGCGACGCCGCGTCAAAAAGTCACGCGTTGACGCGCTGCAACGCGTATGTGTGTTCGGGCCTTAACATTCGCCGGCGCCGGCTTTTTTCGCGTATACGACGCCGAAATCTTCATCATACCGTACAGATGAAGTAGCTAGCGCACATTGACGAGGACAAAATGGACTGTAGGAAGACACGGCACTCGCTACTTTTGTCCTTCGTCAAAGCGAGCTACTTTCACCTATATGGGATAATGATCAATCAGCAGCTAGCCCAGCTTTTAGTCGATATCTTTGAGTTATGAAAGGTTCGCTTAAAATCAAAAGTTGCAGCAACGGCCGAGTAGGCTTAGAGAGAGAGAGAAAGGGAGGGGAGAGCAAGCGAGGGAGGGAAGGGGCCGGTTTCCTTATAAGCGATCGTTCGTGCGTGTCGGAGATGTGTGGCGTATATAGTGTCCTTTGTCTTTTTGTTTACATTCTTATTGTCATTCGGCGAACTTGTTTTATTTTTGGCGCCGGAGAAAGAGAGACAGTGAGCGCGCGCGGTGAAGTCATCAGGGAAACGTGGGCGTAACCAGATCTGAAGGACGTGCAGTACGTATACGAGAGCACGGACGCCGCGGGCATGGGCCTTATAGCATAGAACGCGGATCCCATACGAGAGCATGCAGAGACGCCCTTTGCACGCGAGTTTGGTTCGACAGTCGCCTCGGGGTCCTTTCCGAAGCAAGAACGACAGTTGGCCGCCGTTGGGGCAGTTTTACTTTCTTTCCGACCTCGCCTTCCATTGTTGTACGAGACGGTTTCTTTGGTTCGTTCCCAAATGGTCGCCGTGCTTTTTTTTTTCTTTTTTCCCGAGGCCGTCGGTGGTCTGTGTGGTTCGCCCCCGCGAAGTGCTCCAAGATGGCAGAGAAAAAAGTGTGGCAGTCGTTCTCATGTAACGTTTCAATGACGTAAGATTTTTAGAAAAAAAGTGGGTGAAACAGCTTCACGTTTTCAAAAAATGGTTCCCTAGCTATCGATCCAGATGTCTATATAAGAAAGAAATAAAGGAAACATTTTCATTCATTCATTCAAAGGGCTAAAAATGTGGCGCCTTTTTTTTTCCGGGAGTACATTTTGGTAATATCTCTAATCGTCATTATTCGTAATTGTTTCTACGCTGATTTCATACAAGCGCCATTTTATATCCCCTCTTCCACGGGCTACGTTTTCTTGCGCTCGACCGATGCACCGACAAGCCCACATTGCTACCCTTTTAGGCACCCAAGTGCACTTTTACAACATTACACCCTTTAGAAGAGTACTCGTAATACAACTGCACATCCTTTATGGAGTATTCGTTGTTCTAGCTCAATCTTTTCAATATTGCACCCTTTAGAAAGAGAGTAATGGTTATTCTAGTTGCATCTTTACAATATTACTCCATTTCAAAAAAAAAAAGGACTGGCGATTAAATGGTACATCCTTCAAAAAGTATCGTTCTAGCTCATTTTCGATATTACACCCCTTAGAGAGTAATCGTCAGTCTAGTTACACCTTCGCACTATTACTCCCTTTAAAAGGAGTATTCGGCATTCAGCTGTACACCGTTTACACAGTAATCGTTCTAGCTGAACCTTTTTTTTTAATTTTACACCTTTTAGAAAGAAAGTAGGCGTCATTCTAGTTTGTTAGACGTATACATTATTACTCCTTTCGTTGAGCACCCGCCATTTTCGTGGGCTCTCTTGCATTGAGCGTCATTGGAATCCACGCTTACACCCATTACAGACTAAACATGGTTAATTTTTGTAGTCGGAGACGTTGCAACATTATACTCCCTTAAATGGTGATTCTCTGCAGCATTAATAACCGTTCTGCTTATGGAATTTTCCTTGGAACTACTTTCCTGTCAAAACATCGTGAAAAGTGCCCTGCGTACAGGGTTTGCATGAAACTACAAGGAAAACGAAGATGATTTTGCCCTAAACAACCGCCCGCAAGCACCGACCAACAACACAGGCAGGCGTGTCAATTGTGCTTTTATCGCGTGGTCACTGAAGATTGCGCGCGTTGGGTTCACTCTTCGTTGTGCCTGCCGTCTGGACTCTTTTAAAGAACAAACACAGTAGTGTTTGTATACTCAGTTTGAAGAAGGAAAAGCCCGACAGCGCAGCGTCTCTTGCCCCGTCGCCTTGAGACTTTGTCCAGCGGACTTCGCTCGACCACGAAGTGCTGCTCTTAGGGGTCGCGTTGTCCTCACATTTCTGAACAAATCTGCAGACGCTTCACCGCTGGAATGCGCTTGTCAACGCGACTTGTACATTGAAGCAGGAAGCTGTCTTTGGTTTCAAAAATAACGTGGGGTGAAGGACTTCCCAGCCGTATCTGTCGCCCTTTGTTTTTGCTTGCCGCTTTGACGCCTGTGTTTGGCAAGCTGCCTATGGCTTCCGACAACCCATCCCGGGCGTTGAAAACCGTGTCGAACATCAAAACGAGGAAAGTAAAAAAGATGCGTTCGTGCGGGGCGTTTTTAATAGCCGTGGCCGCTCGCATTACCTAATTAACGAGGGCCGCTGTCGCGAAGTGGGATGGATTGGACGGGTGCGCGTCGCCATCTTGTTTTCTCGACTGTCGTCTGCTTCTCGTCATTGAAGCAGACGACGCGGCGCGCTCTTCCGCAGCGCCTACCCAGACGTTGCCTGAAAAGCAATAACGAAACTATAACCCGGATCATTGTGATCTGGTTCTGTCAGGTTTGCACTGGTTTCGTTGCCGCGAAGTATAAGTCAGTTCTAACGTAGCTCTCATTTCTTTGCCGACGTCTTGTATCGAGGTACCGGCGTTCGCCACGATTCTGTCAAGAAAAAAGAAGAAAAAAAAAAGAGGGCACGCAGTGATCTGCCGGAGGAGACTTTGAGGAGTTGCGCCAAAGCAAAAAGAATCAAAGCGGGAGGAAATGCCTCTGTATATATTTTAGGAACGCGAACGGGTTGTTTCCCCTGGAGGTCTGACTGTCTCGTGTGGCTAGGCTGCGCGTCGTTAGCCTTCTTTTTGTTATTATTACTACTTGTTGTGCTCTTTAGTTTTCTCGGTCTTTCCTTTTCACTTGTTTCGCTTTGACCTCTGGCGACCGGTCGCGGAACTGCGCCGCTGAATCGCCGCTCGCTCGCTCGCCGGTCCCTCCTCGGCGCGTTATTTCTTGTTTTCGTTGCGCATTTCTCGAACGAACGTGTGTTCGTCCTTCCAGTCCTTCCCGGTTGTGGTACTTTTTACTTGTTCCCCGCGCGCGCTCTCTCTCGCTCACGTTGTGCTTTTATTTTCAACCGTCTACCTCGCCGCCCGCGTTCCCCTTCGCGTTTCTCTCTTGTTCGCTGGTGGCGGCGGCGGCGTGTAGGCGGGCGTTGGCCAAGATATGCGTCGTCGGCGCTCGCCTTTTGTCCAACTGTTCTTGAGTTTGCTCGCCGCCGGCTGACGCTCAACGCGCTGGTGTTGCCGGCGCTTCCCGCGTACGCTACGCCGAGACGTCCGCTAGTCTGCTGACGCACACGACGACAGCGCGTGTGCTGCTTCTGCCGGTTGGCGTTGCAGACGACGCGTGGATTTTTTTACCGGTGGGCGCGGCCATGTTGGAACAAGGACCGACTAGGAGGTGTTGTTTTTGACAGTAGGGCTTCCGGCGCGACAACGAGCATTGACGACGGAGTGCCAACCCTTCTTCTCGTTTGTGTTAGCCCGCTGCGTACTAGTAGCACCGTGCCTGTTTTGTGCCCTCGTGCTCTCTGTGTGGTGCCAGCCGGTCTCCATCAAAGTGGTAGCGAGGCAGAGTGTGTTTCACCGCTACCACCGACATCAAGTTGTGTCGTCTGCTTCTTCTTCTTCCGATCGTCTGCTATTTTTAGAAGGCGGGAATCGAAGCGAAGCGGATCTGCGTAGGATGTTCGCCGCCGCGGGGATAATCGCCCATCGATCCGCTGCGGCTCTCCGTCTAAACTGCGTCGTCGTCGTCTTCGGAAGGCTCATCCCTTCTTCTCGTGATCTTCTTCCTCCTCATCCTCCGTCGCATTATCCGTCGCTCTCGTGATTGTCGGGCCGGGTCCTCCCGATAACAGACGACCGCTGCTTCTTCGAGCACCGCGCGTCCCTCGTGTGCGCGATATATATCCGCTCCGGGCTGCCGTGTGCGTTTGTTGTCGTTGGCTGCTGCTGCTGTTGTCATCATAGCTGCGCCGCTGCGCATTTATCCCTTGGGAGGAGCGCCGCTGGGAAAACAGAGGCTGCGAAGAAGAGCGCGCGGCTTCGCTAGCAGACGCGCACACTCGGTAACAGCTGTCGGCCGCGAACGATGGAGTGGCTCTACAAGAATGCCGGCATCGGCCAGCACTCGCTGCTTCTACAGGAACCGACCAAGGCGGCAGCTGTGAAAAAAGGTTGCAGGGTAGCTCGCCACGCAAAGTGAGTCCCCCCTGCAGAAGTCTGCAGCAGTTGCTAGCACCTGTCGAGAAACATCCATCTTGAATACCCTGTACAAGCAGGAATACTGTGTATATATGTATATGTATAATGCAGTTGTGTGTAGTTGAGCCTCTGCGTCGATCAAAGGCAGCACTTGTTACGTTTTTTGAGAACGGCGTCATTGCCATTGTCGTTGAGTCGTCGTCTACTCAGGCTGACACCATGAGCACGTGAATGCCCGAAATGTTTTTCTGCGATCTGAACAATACCGTCTAACGATACCATATGCGACGCGTTTGTTTCGTCTTGCTTCTTTGCTGAGGCATTGTTTTTGGGCTTGAGGACTAGGTAGTGGGTTTCACTTATGGCTATGGAGGCCACATGCAATAATGCTTGTGTACTGTGCATTGGCTCCCCGTTAAGGAAGTCCATAGGTTGATAATTATTAAGGAACCTTCGATTAAGGCGACCCTCATAGCCCACTGAACAGCTTTGAGACGTTAACCATATTGCCTTTTGTATATTAATCTAGATCTAGTGATTAATCAGGATGATTGACACTTGTTGCAAGAGAGCTGTAGTGATGTCATCCTTGTTACATGCGAGGTAGATGTACCACATGTTACTGTAGGACAACACTTACGCAACAGTCACAATTTTCTGGTGCATTTAATGAGTGCATGGGTAGTGGACCAATTTTCCTTTAACTTAGGGCTAGCACACTTTGAAGGCAGTATTTGTTTAGACAGGAAGAAAATGCACAACGTACAGCCTAGGTTGAAATATTCATTGATGCATAATTCAACAGGCAGCGTTCAGAACATCACCTAGCAGGAACTGCAACAGCTGGCAAATGGTTCCCGGAAAGATAACGAACTCTCTTAAAGTTGTCTTTGATGGTAGAGCCCAAACGAAAGGGCATGTGAGGTGGAAAGAGCTGAAACAATTCTCACACTGTTACTCTGGGGGTTCGTGAGCATCATTAAAACTAGAGGTGACTGTAAAACCTGCATCACAGCTGTCCATACTTCAAGTTCTACTTAGCAGCTATTCCAACCATATTGTCAGGCTTGTCATCTATCAACAACAGCTGTTGTAGGCTGTGAACATTGTTCCGGCAGAATTTGTGCACCCAAGTACTGCTTACGGTTCCTAGTTGGTTTATTATAGGGGTGTGCGAATAGTGAATTCTGGAACCGAATCGAATACGAATCGAATAGTGATAACACCGAATCGAATACGAATACTAATCGAATACTCTTCGAATAGTTTTCGAATAGTAAGACAACTCCACGACATTTTCACTTAAACGAATATTCACAAACTTTCACCAAAGAAAATTACGGTTACTTATAAGCGACTCAAAATACTTAAGTTATGAAAACTCGGGTAAGCTCGTACACAGCAGCAACCTAAGCCTTCGAAATATCTTGTAAGTGTAGGTTGAAACGCAGCAGTGATACCGTAATCAAGGTTTGTCACCTGCTTTTAAATAAAATTAAGACACAAAAACTAATCAGTTTTTAACCGAACACCACGCATACAGCTAAGGTTGTAATAAAACGGATAAACCTGTCATTACAACATGGGGCTCGGCACCGAAAGCGTGTGAACATCACTGTTGAAAGCTGTATCTGCAAGAAATATTTATGCAAACACACCACTTGCGTCTGTTGTAATTCGTGGAGCTGAATGTAGCCGCAGTCCCCACCTTCAGTTATTACAAGACGAAGACACGAACTGGGTAATGCGATGCGGGTGCAGCATAGTAAAAATTGAGTAAGAGTGGAGTTTTCAGAAAAAACACCTTCATCCGGTAATCAATATAGCGTCGGTAGTCTCGTAAAATCTTGGGCTGCATGCATATTGGTAATTTAGTGATTAAAGAAGAAAAATGATCGTTGGCTGTTCCAAAATTTAGTTGTTTTCGCGTTCTCCCGTCGGCGCTGATTATTCGAAAGCTATTCAGAAAATATTCGGTATTTCGAATATGTACTATTCGATTCGAGTACTGAATCGAATAGAATGCTATTCGATTCGCTATTCGAAATTTTCGAATATTCGCACACCCCTAGTTTATTACAAATATCCAAACTGTCTGTGACGCCAACTTGCGATGTCTCTGCAGGCCTTCAGTGCCTTTGAATAATGTTTCAAATGTTTCTCAAGCTTTTCTTTAATCTACATGTTATGGTAATTTTTTCATGATTAAGACAGTGCTAGATGATCATACTCATTTCGTAACAGGAGCAGGGTGCCAACGCACGCATTAAGTGTCACTGTTACTTGGGCTTTGCGGTATCGATGTTCTCTTGGCAGTCTGGGTTGTGTCGACATTTTGACACATGGAAGTCTGCAGTCTTTGAGAATGCAATCACTTCGATAACTTGGTATTGCAACATTGCTTTATGTCCTGGTTTTAATACCAACATACCTAATTCGTTATTAAGACAGCTCAATACCTCTCACACACTCGTTAACAGCATTTCATGTCACCAGTATGCTTGTAATGGCATTTGTTCGTGCGTCTCTCATACACCCTTTTAAAAAGTCAGCTTAAAAATTCTTAGGAGCAGCGTCATCTTACTGGTATTAGGTAGCACTAATCAAACATTAGACTTCGATGTCACATATCTGTAGCTGGGCTATGAGGGAAGGGACTGCTTAGCGTCATTACTCAAGTTAATTTCAACCACCTGCAATTATTTGACACCCACTGCCTGCTCCTTGCATTCTACCAGCTTCATTACATAAGCTGTGGCAGCTGGGATTCAAGTGCATATGATGCATGTATGACTTGCTTGAATGTGAAATCGCGTATGCCACGTTAGTCAGACTTTTAAAAAAGGCGTGGTGACACATACCTACAAAGTGTTAGAAACTGTAGCACACACGTCGCATTCTAAAAAGATGACATTTAGCAAATCTTAGGACCGGCAGGCATATCTCTATACAATGGTAAAGTTGGACCCGAAGTTCCAGACCTGGCATTGTTGTCATTAGACATTATTACGACATTGCGACATGGTGCGGGACTTTGCAGGTGTGCGGCAGTAATAATGTTTATTGGAATGACGTTGCTCTTCTACATAGGAAGAGATAAGCAGGAGTGCCTGCCGCACACGTTTATTCTGGCTGCATTTGCATGTGTGGCAGCTGGAGTGATTGCGTAGACTGAACGAGCGAATGTGTCACGACATTCGGCACATCTAACCTTGTCTATACCGAAATCAAAAATAGGCAATGCAATATATTGTTTAGAGCATTGCTTTACTGCCAGTATTTTTTTCTAGGGTTTTGAAGGCACTTAAAAATATTGAAAACTTGGGCTTGTTGATTCAACATTGTGTAAGAAACAAGCGCACGATCACGATGTAGACAACTGTCGTGGTTCTTTGTTCATGCCGTGATTGTGCACTGGTTTGTTTCACGATTTAGAGGGCACCTTCTTCTCTAATTGCAAGAAACAAAACAACTTGGAAATATCATGCCATTGCTGTTTTAATTAAGACCCCCCCCCCCTCCTTGGCCACAGATAAGCCACGTGTTTGAGAGGCAATGTTGCGGTGTTTCGTTGTGTTGGTGGCATACCTGCAATGTGACCATGAAAACCTTCGTGTGTGTTCTAGCAACAACACTTATTCGGAACTCTTTTCTTCACTTAGTCTAGCCCATTATGCTCTGCATGAGTGGCTCCTTTGTTTGCCCTAGCAGTGGGGATAACGAGACGGCGGTTTGCTTGAAAGCGTCCACTTTGCGTCCATTGTCGTATTGAACAAACAGCATGATTCACAGTTTGATGCCCCCTTGCGCATAATCACAATGGATATGTTGTCCAAGGTACCTATATGCACTTCCTTTGGCTAAATAATCTCCGATGCAAGTTTGAGAGAATAAGAATGCATGGCTGAATAAAAAAAATAAGACTACTCGGTGAGACAAGATCAGAGTTTGTCATCAGACACAGTAGTCATTATGCTGAAACAATTTGGCAGGCTACTCATGGAATTACAGTGAAACCTCGGTGATACGAATCTCACAGGACCACCAAAAATATTCGTATCATCCGAAATTCGTATCACCAGAAAGCATGGGAAATTAGCATGTGACAACAGAAAGCTGGGTGTACATTTTCATTTATTGCTTTTCAGGGCTGCAGCAATGTCAGGAAGAACCCTGAATGCTTGTCAGTTAAGTTTTGAGATGTGGGCAATCATGCCAGCACTCATAAATATATGGCCTGTACGCACATATTTAATTAATGAACCAGGGGCGTTGTGACCCGCGACAGCAGTAGCCCCTTACAAATTTTAATATGCTTTTTTGCATGACACCGGAGTACTGCAGCAAAAGTAACGAAAGAAGCGCTTTGACGCGATGGATCAAGGCCACAAAATTACAAAACCATGGTCCTGTGTTATGATTTTGTTATCGCGGAGGTGTTGGGGATGTTTTTGGAAGAGTTACAGCCGTGCCCGCACAATGTTGATGTTCTGAGGCCTGACTCCTTCGCCAAGACCGTCCTCGCTTTCTTTCGGTCCTCGTCCATAGGATGTCTGATGCGCAAGGCAGGCACGTGTAAACACATTACAACGACAGCAGCCAGCGTCGACGCGTTAAAAAAAAGCATGGCGCTAATGTCCACTGTAATCTAAACGCGAAGGCACACGGAGGCACATGAGAGCCTCAAAGATTCGCGCACACAACCTCGAAGGCCGTGACGCGTCTCTGAAGGTTTATTCTGACCGTAAGAAAAGTGTTTTTCTTACACCGTGATTCTGACGATTTGGCGGGGCGGCGCACATTTCCACGCTTGCGTTCCTGCACTCGCACGTGCTTGGCGCGTCTTCCGCGACAGCGCGGACAGCACCTCTTCGTACCTGGGTGGTAGCTTACGTTCGTATCAAACGTCGCTGGGTGAAAATCGGTTCGCAACAACCATATATTCCATTACATCGCAGGCCAATGGGCCTTAGCCGAGACCAACGAAAAATTCGTATCACCCCGAAATTCGTATGACCTGTGATCGTATCACCGAGGTTTCACTGTAGTTTGTTTCTACAAAGTGTAACTCTGCAACTTCTCTGTGTTCATGCTACTCATTAACTTGCGCTTTGGCTTTTTAATTTTCTAAGCGATCATATTTTTGTAAATGCAGAAAAGCAACAAGTGTCTGTACAAAAGTCTAATCATCATGAATTGTTGCACTTCATGTGCAACATTTTGATGATAATGATAAGTTCGGAAAGTCCTGAAGCCATTTGTTGTTGGAAGGGTGAAGTTTAGGCAAATCTATGCCTTGTCCATCATTCCCGTGCTTGCACCTCTCGTAGACACTAGCGCCAGAGTTCACTCCTGGTGAGTTTTGTTTTAAACTTGGCGTGCAGATGGGTATGAGGCAGGCCCGTAGCCAGGGGGGGGCGTGCCCCCCCCTTCCGGAAATTTTTATGATACATGGTGTTTTACCGAAAATAAATAATGAAAATAGGCGTTTTTCTCAAGTAGTGAAGGCTTTCAGCAAGTGCCCCCCCCCCCCCCGAATAAAAATCCTGGCTACGGGCCTGGTATGAGGGAATCCATCGCCATTCCA
The DNA here is from genome assembly GCF_013339695.2 of Rhipicephalus sanguineus. Lineage (NCBI taxonomy): Eukaryota > Metazoa > Arthropoda > Arachnida > Ixodida > Ixodidae > Rhipicephalus > Rhipicephalus sanguineus. Next base: position 65,424,911 of record NC_051185.1, on the reverse strand, counting down.
GACCTAGCGAAAGTTCTCACCACAGATGTCATGCTGCATAGTCATTGCTCTCTTGGGTAAGGTTGATGTGGTCAAAAACAGTGAAGCATCTCAGGAAGGAAGTAAAGTACCGTGGGACAAGCGATGAAAAGGGGCACTGACTGCCATGTTTTGCAGATTTATGAAAGCTCGCAATCCATGCTGTGTGCTTTGTTAGTGGAAAGCGAAGTAGAATAGCTTTTGCAAGTAATTAGAGGGTACAGTCTTGCACCACTGCTTGTCTGGTTGCCAAAGTATAGGTCACACACTCGGTGTACAAGCTGAAATCATGCTGGCATCACATCGGTGAGAGCAGAAATGAAGTTAATACATTTCAGTTCACCTTAAAGGGGCCATGACACCCAATTTTCGATCATAATCTGTGTTATGTGGATTAGTCCTTGTGTGTTCGCAAACAAGCTAGCAAAATTTTAGCGCACTTCATTGAGCACCTAACTTATAACTAAATATTTTTATAAGCATACGAGTAGCCTGAGACTCGTGCAATGCTGGCGCACTAGCGAACCGTGACGTAACACGCTGCTTGCTGTGCAATTGTCTGCATTTCAGCAAGCAATCTAGTTTCATGCTCAGCTGCAATCGAGCTATTTCTGATTTGTACTGCTTGGAACTAAAATTGAATTATTTGCAACGGCTGAAACTTTGATCGTAGACGACAGCTGCGCTCTATGCAGCACATGACGTCACACATGCCATGGCAAAATAGTGGTCGCCGGTGATGTGAGGGGTTATAGCTGGCGACTACTAGGGCTTATTTTGCACTGAAGTATTAACTTACAGTCCATTTTTCATATATGTATAGGCACATGGACTCTTTGCTGCTATTTTTTGCTTAAGGTCGTAAATTGTTGGGTGGCCATGTCATGGCCCGTTGAACTTGTTTGCATTTGTACTGCATACAACAGTAAAGTGGTACTATTGTATATGACTTGTTCTTGCATACAATTGACTTGGAAGTTGACTGACCATCATAACATGCATTGTGGCGCCCTTTCTAAGTTCAGGGACACAGGTTCGATTCCCATTCACTGGAGCTGCATTTTGATATGGTAATAATTAGGGGTGTGCGAATATCAAATTTTTCGAATACGAATCGAATACGAATATCCACCTTCGAATATCGAATCGAATATCGAATATCAAAGGAAAAATCCCTCCACAGTAACGATATTTTATTTAACATGTAGCTATTTGAGAAAAAAAAAAAACATTAACAGCCTGACTGGCAACACAACATACACTGCTATCTCCAGAACATAATGTCCAGGCTGGCACAATGCACATCACAACGCAAGCAAATATCACGGCACAATGAAAGTAATGACTAGATGTTATCATGAAGAAATATGAGTTGCTCCACATGATCAGGCAGCAGGCACTCCCTTCTAACAGAGGACCCCCCCTGTCACTGAAAAGGCACGCTCGCTTGGAACAGAAGTGGCTGGTATAGGGAGGTACATGGGGCAAAGCTTTGCCAGACTAGGGTATCTGAAGGTGCCTACAGTCCGCCACCGTGTCACATGGGTCACTGTCTTTCTTCAGAAGTGGTCCCGCATAGTGAACGAGTGGTAGTGCGGCACGTTACGGCCGCATAATATTGAAAATGTACGGTTACATGATCGCCAATAGCGCTGCACGTGGGATATGCACCAGCAATAAATCATACGTATTGGGGCGCTCTACGCAGGCAGATATCGTGCCTCCGTGTACTTACGATGTGTATCGCTCCTCTCGGCAACGTTTTAGCGATACGAACGCAGCAGAAATGTGGAAGACGAGTTATTTTATGCATTATAATCGAATCGCATATTCGAATTTTTCGAATATTCGAAGTTATCGAATATTCGAAACTTTTCGAATACACGATTTTCGAATCGAATACGAATATTTCGAATGTAATATTCGACGAATATTCGAAACTTTCGAATATTCGCACACCCCTAGTAATAATGCAAAAAATGCTTGTGTACATAGATTTAGGCATGCGTGAAAGGACCCGAGCATTGTTCCGTAGTTTCTCACTATAGTGATTATATCATTGTTCTGGCACGTAAAAGCCCAGAATTTATTTTTTGTGTGTGGTATCGATATATTTGGGTTGTCCTGTAGTTGTCCTGCGAGTAAGCTACACGGTTAAGCTTTTTCAATTCTTTGTGATGTCCCTAACTGCAGCCTGCTGCTTCACTGCCTCCACTGTCCCTGTACTGTGGCTCTCGCGCGCTGCTCATCGTCTTCGATTTCTGTCCTTGTCCGTCTGCTGCATGTTGCGCGTCTCTTTGTGTCCCGTCTCCCGCAGGAGCCAGAATCCGGATTGCAGTGACACTCCGCTGCTGCAGCAGCACGACCGGCCGTTCAGTCCTGAACGCGAAGAGGACGGCTGGAACTGGTCGGACGGCAACAGTGGCTCTAGGTGCGGCGGCCATCTTGTGGCCCCTTCCTCGATTTCTCGCTGCGCATTGCGTGCCTTCTCTGTGTTGACGCCTGCATGTAAAAGCTTCCCGAGCTATTCACTACTCGCTGTTGTGCTTACTTGACTGTGCGCTGCGCCTAACTTTACGTGCATGTGTAAATGGCTGTTTGTTAACCGTGCGATGATGCGTCCCCAGAAGGGGTGATGTGTAGTCTAGATGACCACTGTACGTGTTGTGTATCTTCTGGCTGTAATATTGCTTTAATGGTTATGTGTATCTAACTTTTTAACTTTTGTCAGGCAGGAACACTTTGTAAGCTTCTCTATGGCATAAGTATCTTTATAACTAGGAAACTGCCACAAAGTAAGGCACATTTCTTGCATAGAAAAACATCTGCACTCAATTTCTGTGCATTCCATCTCCTATAGTCCTGCATAATGTTTAGCTTAGTTTCGATGCTGCTGTTTTCTTTTTAAAGCATTAATCGAGGTATTCGCTAGTTGGTAACAAACCAGGAATACAGCCGAACAGTGTCCCACAGTAGCGTGACTCTGTGCACCGCCTGCGAGATAGTTTCGTCGTGCATCCTCTATTTTTCAAAATACAGGTCATGCGCTATACGTGCAAACAGCCAAGGTCAGCACATGTTCGAAACAAGGGCAGCTAGTAGTAAATAAATAAAATGGGATAGTTTGAGAAAGACATTCGGAGAGATGTTGTCCTGACCTCCCATACAAAAAAAAAAAATGTTCTTTAGATATCTTCCCAGGAGCGTGAGTAGTAATGTGCATACTACAGCTTGTGGCGTATCAAGCGCTCAGTGTGGCTTTATCAGGTGGTGCTCGCATCGCAACTCTTGTGGTGTCTGAATAACTAAAAACACCTATTACTGCCACTGCATGCGCTCAATATGGGAAAGTTGAACATCAGACGTGCTGTTCCTGCAGCAAAATTAACTTTACGTCGTGCAACAGATTTCTGTATCCCTGAAAGTCAAGAAGTGGCTCCTCTGAAGGTAGCATTGATCTGTGGAGCTCCCTTTGAGGGCTGTTTGCTGTTGTGTCTATGACCTGTGAGTGGCCATAAGCCAATGTAGTGTGCCTTGCCCATTAAAGGCTTGTAGAGGCGATAATTCCAAATAAAAGATGCTGGGCACATGCTTTTCTAAACCAGCTAATGCTAGAGCTACTCATTGCTCTTTACTAGTGCTTCCAGCAAAGAGATCACACATTAAGTGGTTCAGCACGAGATTATTGCTGATATGCAGTGTTACTTAATGTTGAACGTAATGTACTGTGACCTAGTGGGCATTGTGTTTTGCTTGACACTATGGGTCTAGCCACTTGTGGTCTATCGCAAAGGGAGCTATTGACTCTGCACAGATAGGGGCTTTTTCTTCTTCGTGTTTGACAACAGCGCACTTGTGGGCTGCTTAGGCTGCCGTATATATCTCGTCCTAAATAAACTTGAGGGGAAACACTTCTAAATGCGACTAGAACGTAAACAAACCACAGTCTGGTGATCTTCAGTAGTAGTAAAAGCATTGCGCTCTTACAGATAGCACTGTAAGCAAACCAATGTTCAAGTGCTTCTGGCTTGCCTGTTGAAAACAAGGAGGCAAGATTCGCACACTGACACGTTTTTGGCCTTCGTATCTTGACCGGATCACGGGGGCATCGCGTTTCAGCACACGTGTGACACTCCGTGTCATGGGTCAGCAGCACCCGCACCAAACTGGTGGGATCTGGATTGGACTCAAAAGCTTGGCAGCTGAAGATGTCTTTGATTTGAGAATGTAAAGGGGTGTCAAATGGTGGGAAGCTGAGCGAACAGGGCCGTGATTGCGTAACACATTGCGTAACATTTTCAAAACAACTCTGTGTCCCATGATTTTCGTTTAGTTTTGCTTGCTTGTTGCCCCTTTAAAGGGGTACTGACACAAAAATTTTGGCCACGCGTTTTTTTGCTGCAATGTGTTGCGGGGGGCCTGTTAGTCATAGCACGGCACATCGTTTGCTGCAGCGCATGACGCATAATTAATTACAGGCTCCTCAGTACCTACCAGTGTCAGTTTCGGTTTCAAAAACGACAAGCCTCCGGGTGCAACTATCACCACCTAGCGGGTGCAGCTCTCGGTCACGTCAGCGCACAGCACTTCCGCACGGTTTGCGAGCAGCCGCCGAGAAGTAGGCTACTGGAGAAAATGTGGCAAAAAAACATGGCGACTAAGGCGTCATCATAACTTGTTGCAGCGTGGTCACGTGAGGGTAGCAGGGGGTGTCAGTAGCGCGAGGATGTCGATCGCTCAGTCAAACTTCAAAATTCATTTAAAATAGCTTCCAAGCTATATTCGCTGTTGGTATTTTGCAGATGATATACGTATGTTCACCGGAATCGATCCCGCAGACTATCTCTGCCGTGAAATATTTTGTCAGTACCCCTTCAATCCTTTGCGGTCCGAAACCTTTACCACCTTCCAACCATTCTAGTATGAAACTAAAGAAAGCAAAACGGAAGTAGAAGAGGTTTACTTACTCTTTTAAAAGATGGGGCATAATGCAGTGAGAAAACGTGTATGTGAATCAACCACGAAAGGGCTTGTCCTGCAGTGCCTGACAATGGACCACTGCAGCTTGTGTTGCATTGTCAGAAGGGGTACGACAGCGGAATGCAAAGGGTTAACTGTGTGAGCGCACAGTATGCTGTGACAGTGTGAACGAATCTCTTATGCCTCAAACCAGCATATTAAAGTTCTGTGGCTACCAGTGTTCTAGGCGTTACTGAAAAAAAGTAACTAAATACGTTACTCGTTACACTATAAAAAAAGGAACGCGTTACCGCCCTACGTTACTTACAAAAAAATGTAACGCGTTACCGTTACCGTTACCGAAAAAAAGTAACTGACGTTACCTCTGCCGTTACTCCGCAATCATAAATTTTAATCAATGTGTCTTTGCTGCAGGAACCCGCAATATGAATTTTTTTAAATCTCAAATTTACGTTTCACATAAAGCTTAGAACACAAACAACGATTATACCCAAAATGCTGATTTAACGAGAATTATTTGCACAAATGTACCGCACTTTAGCTACGTTATAGTGGCTTAAAGTTGCCTATAGAATTGCATGTGATGGCTTCTGACTCTGGCACATGGTGAAGCCATTTTTCTCAATGTGACATTATACACACTATGAGATTCAGTTATTAACGCTATCCGCAAAGAAAGCATCACTGAACTTTCAATACGTCTACAGTAATTCTGACGGCGTGCTTCTACTAGCAAAATAGATGCGCAAATTTTGTAGTAATAAAGGAATGATTTAATGGCCTAGTCACGGAAAAAAATATCTGTGAATATACCTTTTTGTTCACTTTAACCCATATAACCTCTTAACCTGTATAGAGTGTTTAAGATCAGCCTCGTTCGCTCAGGAGTTCAATAACCAGAAACTTAACTGTAGTTGGAGATAGAAAAAAGCAATATTCATTTTCAAAACAAAGTTAATAAACCTTATCAACGTTGTAGCAACTATTATGTAGCAACTATAAAAAATGTCGCATATTTAGACACTTTTCAAAAATAGTTTCCTTCGCTTTACAAGTTCCAAACAATGTTACTTTACTTTTTGCTGCGCATACATGTCCTACACAAAATGTCTTTGTAACGGTAATATTTGCGTTTTTCATCACTGTGAACGTTCGAGAACAACAGGAAATAAAATTGGTCCCTCTGTATTGAATATATTCGCTATTTTGTGCTCGTAAATTATGCAGCTAATAATAAAACTAGGTTCCTATTCAGGCTACTGTGTGGCATGTGCATAAAATACAAAATACTCAATTAAATCTAAAACATCCATTTTCGGATCCATGACGATCTCTTGTGGAATCACCCGTTTGCGGTAACCACCTGCCGTGTAGCTACCTGTAACCGTGGTTAGCCGTAACCCTAGTTAGCTTAACCGCGATTAAAGCTGTTCGTGTGACAGCAGTATTCATGGGTTTTGTTTGTACAGAGCGACGCCAACCAAGGTAGTGAGTAAGTTTTTTTTTTTTTTTCCGTTACAAGAAAAAGTAAGACGTTTCGCGTCCCGCTCGTTTTCTTTTTGAGGGTCTTCTTCTTGCCGTGGAGTCGCATCTATTCTCCATGATGTGCAGAATTCCGTTGAGGCAGACTTTCGATCGGCAGAGCACCTGTAGACCGGTTGACGTTACTGGCTGTCGCCTGGATGGGTCAGGATTCCACAAAAAGCCGCTTATAGTAATTGGCTTCTAGGTCAACGACGCGGGACTTGTTAAATTCGATGCGGTGGTCTTTCACCACGCTGTGATCGGCGAGTGCACTCCTTTGTCACTCGAACTTGCGGACGTCGTTTTTATGTTGCCTCTCGGGGAAGTTCTTTGTTTCCCCCGCGTACGAAGCCTCACGATCAGCACATGGTATGGAGTAAACTAGCCTTTGCGCTTCTTTCTTCGGGCGGCCTGTCTCTTGGGCACGAAAAGGCGCAGGTGCCAGCAATCCACCTGCTACAATCCACTTCCACGAAAAACATGTCCGTACAGTTTCTCATGGCGGATTCCGCGGCTTTTTACAAGCTTTGTGTGGCGATGGCCCAACTTTTTCCAAAGGTAGTCGGCGCGTCTTAGGAATTGGTCCCCGCATTTTCCTATTAACAAAAGTGATTCCGCCCGCACTTTCTTTGTTAATGCCTGGCAGTCCGACAGCATTCCGAGGCTGCGACAAAAGAATTCGTCGTGGCGAGCTCTGGGTAAAAGGCACCTACAGGATCAAAAAGTAACGAGTAACGTGACACCTCACATTACCGAAAAATGTTAACGTAAGTACGTTACCCGTTACAGTTCCGAAATAGTAACGAGTACGTTACTAAGTTACCGAAAAAAGTAACGCGTTACCGGTAACGCCGTTACTTGTAACGCGTTACCGACAACGCTGGTGGCTACCACGCTATAAAAGCACTGAAGTGGCTTAGATAAGTGTTTTTATTGGTTCTACATTTGAATGAAACAAATGTTCAACAACTTCATGTAGTGAGTTCTTGAATCAAATGTGAATTGTATAGCAGGTACTTCGACTCTATTCATATTCAAACATTCTCATATTCCCGGTAATTTTAGAACATTCTTGAGCTTTCTTTTGACGCAACAAACTCGGCTGTAATCTTTTTCTAATCAATACAAGTTGACTATGCATTGATGCTACGTTGGTTTGAACATGAAATAGGTAGGCTGATAATGATGTGTATTTTACTGTCCATGTTGACCCACTGGCAAAAGGGGTGAATTTCTGGTAGCTGACATGCATTGGCATCGCCAGGAAGGAGGAGGGGCTTCCCCCTCTCCCGAAATTGTTTTACAACCATCATATATACACATATATATATGCAGTGCAATTTCATTCATCGCTTTATTGAGAATGTAGGTGAAGCTGCTGCCATTGTGACAACCTGAAAAGCTGTGGCAGTGGTGTTGGATGATGATTGTTCTCAAGGAGTGCCAGATGTGCATACATGCACTCAAGCAGTTGCTATTACTTTTACACAACCTTAAAGTGATGCATAAAGGGGAAGGGGGGGCTTTACGAACTATAAAACTAAAGTTGTCATCGTTAACGTGGCTAGCAGCACGAGGCTGTTGCGCTTGCCAGCCATGATCCAAGACATTAGTGTCTTATACATTTCCTGGTTGTTTTTTCTCTCCAGTTCTCCTGCAAAGCCCAAGAACCATGAAAACAATGACAACTGGAACGACTGGGAGGCTGGGGATGCCGCCTGGGAGCCCGTGACAACTGCCTCCTCACCGGCACAGAAGTCGTCTTCGAAGGCCAAGGCATCCGCGTCCAAGAGTTCGTCCTCAACGAAGCAGGGCTCCAGCAAAGGCCCGTCAGCCAAGTCGCCCACGTCGAAGCTTTCACCAACGAAGTCTCTCTCGTCCAAAAAGAAGGGCGATGAGAAGCTCCTCATTGACTTCGGTGAAGAGTCGTCGGGTAAGGGCGGCGGCTCGTCGGCGAACCACGACTGGGACTCCGGATGGGACGACGACAATGGCTGGGAGCAGCTGGATTCGTCGTCAGGCTCCAAAGGGTACCAGCGCATCAGCACCAAAGCAGATTGATGGCGTGACTGTTGCACTAGTGTGTGGTGCGTCGTTGGCGGGGATGCGCTTGCCGACGATGGATGGTGAACAGGACTGTGGGGGTGTGTGCAAGTCGACGAAAACGAGCGACGACGCGATTGTCGTCGTGCCAGTGCGGTGGTGCTGTGCGGCAGTCCTCTCCGTGCTCTGAACACAACGATAGGAGTTGGGGTGGGGTTGAGGGCGATGCTGTCCTCCGCCAATGATGAGACGTCAGTTTTCATGGTTCAAGATCATGCGGTGGTTCCTCTTCACTGTAGTTGGTCTCTCTGCAACGTGGTTCCCGCCGAAACCGTTCGGCTCTAGTTCGCCTGTGTGGCTGTGCAGCGCAGGGCATTCGTTGGGCTGTGCAAGTAACGAGTGGGCCACTTTTATGCCTAGTAAACTCTGAATTGTGATGTCTCTTGCCTCGTGGCTAGGTTTTCCAAGTTTGCGACTGTGTGCAGTTGTATGAATGAGATGCTTTTGATTTCTGTTACGAGAAACCAGGGCCCATGCGAAGGGGAGAATTTGTGCCGTGATGGCGGTACACACTCACTGGAGCTGCCAAGATTCCATGCTTTTAAAATTGTGTGCGTTTGCTTGTTTTAAATTCTCGTCGCAAAGCAGTTACACTGCACGTCTGCGCTTGGCCCGACTTTCGGAGGTTTGGGAGCCTTCACTGTATGACAGCTAAAGGCTAGCTATTGCTGTCACTGATTTACCAACTGGACGACAAAGAATGTGGCAGATATGTGTACAGCACGAGCATGTCAAAATGATTACAACTTGATTTCAGTGCTTCTTGCTCTTGTAATGCATTTTGGGAAGTCCGCAGCATCTTTCTAGCTTCTCGAACTGCATCTAAAGCTTTTGTCACTTTAACATCAGTCATCTCATATGCCTTTCGTTTCATATGCCTCTTGGTTTACCAGCTCTTAATTTTCTGGCGTTTTGATTAAAAGTGAGCCATCTGCTATGAATGTGCTAATCGCATGCGCCAAGAACCTGACAGCTGTTGTTGATTGCATCAACCATTGTAACAAGCAGCTAACGTGCAATGCTATCCCGTGCTGGCATCAATACATACTACCAAGGGTCCATGAATTGTTCATGTAGCAAGGCAGCGTTCAGTAGTCTTATAAAAAAAATGCAAGTTTTCATAAAATGGTGCAAGAAGGGTGGGTAATCGCATGGCACTGGGTCTGAATTTCTGTGGATTAATGTGGAACAAGTAGGTGTGGCACTGCAATGCTGCATTTGTAGATCTAGTCCAGACAAAGATCTTGTCAAATGGCTAATTGCGATTCTGTGAAAACACATTGTTCAGATAGATTATACGTTGGCATGTTTGCACATTGCAGGAAACATCTTGCCTGATGCACAGCTGTGTGTGCTGTACGCACAGTAGCTTACATTCAGGCACATTAGATCTGCGATGACACTGAGCATTGCCTATAAAAAGTAGCTGATATAGAATGGCTTTCCTGGTGAAGATGTTAGTTCATTTACAGGTTTTGTGCAGAGATGGCATTTCACATTATTCCTCGTACAATATCGTGCTCGATTACACGTTTACACATTGCTGTTTTGTCCACAATATATTAACATTACAGTCCCGGAAAGTCTGGCAAAACGTACAGAATTTTGCCATTGGAAAAGATCAAGACGCCACCTATTGGTAGGACTGTGAAATAGCTTTGCATTATGTCTTCTACATGGCTTTGGTTTTTCCTTCGTGTGATGGGTGGCGCCACTAACACCAAACTGCATTTCTGATATAATCAAGCAACATATAGAGAATTAAGGCAGCGTGTCAAGCTTGCAGAGCCCGTTTGTCATTTTCTTCAGGTTGATGCTTGAATAATGTGATACAAGTATCAAAACTTAGAACTCTTAGTATTGCTTTTGATATGAGGGAAGTTCTTTCATTGAATAGCTCATCAAGTCAATTAATATTTAACTACTATAATATTAAACTTCAATTCAAGTGCCAGTTCATGTGACTTTTTGGCACAAATGCACTTTCCGTTGCCGAACATAAATGTGAACATGGTCCAGCTTTCCTGTTGTGGAGTGGTACTTCGGCTTTTTGGGGTTTAACGAATGCTTTGTAATCTAAACAAAGCATAAACACAATGCCAACTCTGTGCAAAGTTTGAGTCTATAATGGTGAGCAACTTCGCCAGGAGAACCATTTATGGCAGGTCCACTTCTAGGGAGAACTTTCAGTATTCATGGCCCTGGTGATGCTCCGGTGACAATGTTTTTAGGACCTCCCAGTGAGGAGTACTTGCAGTATTTGCTCTCGCTGCATAAACAACTAAAGACAGTGATTCCTCAAGACAATGCTGAATTCAGGGTCCGGTGATGACATTGCTTTTGTTTTTCAGAGGTTCACCTGTAGATTCATCCTTGTAATGTGAACCATTTCTAGTTCAGGATTGTGTTCTTCCCTACTAGCCTTGGTCTTCAACCATGTGATTCTGTTTGAGCTTGTGTGTGATGGTTACAGATGAATTGTTACCGGTTAGTAGTGCTTGGGGTTGTTTCACCCAAGCGCTCAGTTACTTTCATACTGAGTTTTCATTTTGAGTTTGCACACCTGTTGCCCCAAAAAACCTTGTCCTTTGAAGCAGTTTACTTTGACGGCATTTGGGATTGTGAAGCGATTTAGCTGTGAAAATGATCTGCGAGTTGATGTAAGTAGTGAAGACACTCGATAGATGTTGATTGTTGGTGTCTATTTGAGAGGTAGCCCTGTGCTTGCACGCTACAACTATTGCAGAAACTTGTTGGCGAGAAAAAAAGTTGGCGGATATATTTTATCTGCGGCAAATTTGGTGTAGCAGCATGGTGAGGCAGCTTCGGCTGGGAGCATGTACTCGATCCACATTTGAATGATCAGAGAGGTGTCTTTTCTTCCCATCTCGTCCTTGAATATCAAAGTTGTGGCCCAAACTGTACAGCTTGCAAGGGCCTCGATCGCCCGAGCACGTTCGTAACTGTGATCGTGCCAACTGTGAGGAGGCTTTTGTCTTGTCTTCTCTTTTTTTTTCCTTCTTCATGTGGACAGCTAATTGTAAATGTCTTCAGAAATAACTGCCTTCTCCCAGCATAGTGATAGAGCAGGAACACATGGCAACATCATATTTTTTTGCCCTTTTCACTTGTCCAATGAGGTAAGGTATTTCATGTCTTGTCAGAGCTTTTATGAAATGTTGCAGAGCATGTGGAACACCAGATCTTGTTGGGCATATCTTATTGAGGCTAGATCTCAATGTTTGAAACTGTTCACGGGGATCGCAGTGTGCAGTGAGAACTGGCCAACATGTGAAGGATTGAAAGTGTATGCTCGTGATACAGGCCAAAGTACCAAGCCCTTCGCGTCTAGCTCAGCACATTGAATCTGCTTTTCCAAGCTCAACTTGTCACGTTTATGGCCACTACAAGAGAAGTACTATGTTTAGGCTTGTCTATTTGAAAGTGATCACAAAATTTGCTCTGCCAGTTTCTCGGGAGGCTTTGCTATTGCCTGCATGCAACTGACAGCTAGCAGTGAATGGCACCACTATTTCCTGCGAGAAAAACCTTGCAACGAAGGCATTCAGTAGGCTTTTATTTTATTCCCTTTGCTAATTTCTCTAAAAATGCGGGACTAGCTGTGAGGTGGCGCAGTCTTCATCAAAAGTATGTAGACCACATTCGTATTGACTGTTGCTGGCACGAAAACGTGTGCCATGTTCCGTGCATTCTTACTAAAGTTTCTAGAGTGTACAGGTACTTCTTTGTCTTTACTCGGCACAATAATCTGAGCGCGGACTTCATCACTGTCTATGGACTGAAAGCTTCAGGTGTTGCCATGTTGGTCGCCTGATGCTTAAGGCTCTCTGCTGTACCACCAATAATGGATCAATTCAGTCTGTATTTAACGGTCATGTTCATATTACGACAGTGGATGGCAGTGCCCAAAAAGCCTTAGGAAGGTTCGTAGGCAGTGTGTTCCTCAGTACTATTGAAGACTGCTGCACTTCCTTGAGAGCTTGCGCTAGAGATAAGAAAAAAGTTCGCAGGATAATTGCAAGAGAGCATTGTAGATGTAGCACATGCATCAAGTAAAGACTACAGTAGGATGCTCATGACAAGGCAAAAAAAATCTAACTTTTCTGGGTTTGTTGGCGGCGTAAAGCAAAGCTTGCCCTGCCATGCCTTGGTACAGTTTTGAAACCGTGTTAATTTCCGACACCAACGAGAGAGCTTGCGTTTGGAGTATGGCGTAATTTTCTTTTTCTCAAGGAAATTGGAGTCTAGACCATCAATGCAAGTTGCATACGCAGCCATCTCTAAAGAGAGAAGATACTTCCATTTTTGTTTGTCGTTACTACGCTTTTATTGTCGGCCCGCACCGCGATTGCCGGGAAAGAGAGTGTGAACTTGGAGCATTTTTGTGTTTTGTTGCAAACTGATTAACTATGCGTCGTGGACTGTCGAAGCTCATTTAGGCCAACTGTTTTTTGTTTTAAGTCCTTCTTTTCTTCTGCTGCTGTTGGGCCACATCTTGTTTACTTTTTAGTCCTCCGCCCTGGCCGTCGACGTTTCACGAGCTTTGTAAGATCAGCGTTGTTTGCTGATCCTGTTGACGCCATAATAAAGTGAAAACGAATGCGTATATTATATATACACAAAGGACCACGTGTGGTTATTGCTGGTAGCTTGCCCTGTTTTCTTTAGATGGTGTTCTGCAAAGTTTCGAATTGCCGTAGACGGTACTACTACATTCCACTAGTCGTGTGATGCAAGTGAGGGGTTCATGAAACATTAGGCAGTTGGAATCAATGTGCCATCCAGTATAGTATATGTAACAGACTATGTGTTCAGACATAAGCACAAAAAGGACAAAGGACAAGGTGAAGGAAAACAGACAGGACGTGCTGCATCCTGCCTTCATCTTCTTTGTCCTTTTTGCGCTACTTTGTTATGTCTGAAGTTAGATTGTACCAACTAGCCCAACCCGCATCTCTAAGACCATGCGTTGTTTTCAGTCATTAAACGCCCGTATTTTAGGGGCGAAGTACCTTATTGTCTCGGCTTGTCGGCGTGGCGTGTCGTCAGGGTAAATCAAGTTGTCAAACTATGGTCAAAAACAAGCGTATAATTAGTCAAAACCGGTTCACAATAAACTGACTTGATGTAAACTAATTTAAAATAGAGGAATAATCGGGATTTAATTGCAGTAATTAACAAATTCGTTAAATTCAGTCTCGAAATTGGTTTCAAATGCCAAGTCTTCTCCTGTAAAGCATACTTCGTATAGCATGTTGCGGTGTGTAACACAAAGACAACTTACGGCAAGTCTGCCTCTCATTTAAATGAGTAAAACCGGTTCAACGCAAGAGAGGGTGTCACCACCTCAGCAAGGACACGATTGCTCCTCCCACCGGCAGTTCTCCGGTGCCCGATCAACACATGCTGTGTGGCGAGAGAGCGAACGGCACGCGTTGGCTCCAGAAACAATCTTTCTGCGATGGACTCTGAATTGTAAGCTCGCAAGGAGCGAGAAAGCGTGCTCGCCCGCGTAAGACTACGCCGACGCATGACCGATGAAGCTGAAACACCGGTGCACACTGCATGCTTCACCCCTCCCTAGGTTTCACGTTAGCGGAGCATTTGTCGTGAAATTTCTGGAGCTAGCATAAATTTCGATAAAAGCAGAGGATTCTGGCTGGGTCTGTGGGCTCTAACTCCCTCGGTGTTTGCAGATATTTTTTTTTTTTTTTGAAGTTGCTAGAGGTATTGTTAGAGAAGCCAACCATGTTGTATAGTCTAACCTTGTTGCAAGTCTCATTTGACACAAGATTCGTTATATTAGGTAGTTCGTTATATGCAATACTTCGTTATATCGTGTTTTGATATAAGCGAACGGCTCATTTAAAATACTACACCAATTTGAATGAAAAACAGCAGATAATGTCGTAACATGGACACTACCAGTGGTGAGGCTGTAGTGGAGTTTCTCGATTGCGATTCTCTTGGCTTTGAATAATTTTGTAAATGCTGGTGATGCCACCTATAAATGAATTTATATTACCTGCAGAATCTGCGCATTGGTGGGCGTTATAACCGAAATGAGAGAAGCGTTGTGACATGTAGTAAACAATTTGTGTTTTGTGTAATTTTTAGAGCTGTGCGAATAGCAAAATTTTAGGTGCGAAGCGAATTCGAATATTAAAGTGTGAGTGCGAATCGAATAGAATATTTTTCGAATATTTCTAGAATATTTTTCGAATACTTCGAAGCGAAATTCAGAAAAAAAGTTAGAGAGGATTCCTAAGCATATTCTTATGAGATAGCAACATCAAAGTGTTTCTTTTTGCTAGGTTGATGAAGCACTGGCAGGGTGGTGTTTCATAGTTGTGTTATCAAGAATGAGGCAATGTAGAGGCCGAATTGTATTTATGTACATGATTTGGGGCAACCAAGGTGTTGCTGACAACACTTTACACGCGACAGGCAAAGATGCCATTTCCTCAGCCTCACCTCCTCTTTCAACTTCTGTGGAAGCCCAACTGATGTGGCGG
The DNA here is from genome assembly GCF_013339695.2 of Rhipicephalus sanguineus. NCBI lineage: Eukaryota > Metazoa > Arthropoda > Arachnida > Ixodida > Ixodidae > Rhipicephalus > Rhipicephalus sanguineus. The sequence goes on along the minus strand of NC_051185.1, from coordinate 65,409,750 downwards.
ACAAAGGTGTGCTCCGTTCAAGTACGGAGTTCCAAATCTGCCTCGTAGACGTCAATATATAAGAACATCTGAAATTTTGGATGCTAAAAAGCTTCGGCGTCCGATTTTTCGGACTTCCTGCCCAAATTTCAGGTCCAAAACAGCATTAATTGAGCCCCCACCTCTGCCACATCTTTCATCTCCATGTTGGAAACAGCGTTTTCTTGAGTTTTCATTTGCGACCGTATTGGAGCTTGAAAGGCAGCTTTGCCGCAATACGGGGGTGTGATGAGGTGAAGCGTAATGAAAATCTAGGGACCACTTCCAATCTGTGGTGCGATCTTGTACGCGTTACAAAATAAACACGGAGGCGTGGCATGACAACCAGCCGCACGTGACCGCACGCGATTGGTCAATGCAGAGCCGTGACGTCTGTCGCGGTTCAAATGGGCCATTCGCGTGCGGCTGGATGTAACGCCATGCCTCCGTGTTTATTTGGAATGCGTACAAGATCGCACCACTGACGTCTCTTGGCCAAGTTCGACCGTAACGGAGCTTGAAAGGCAGATTTGCCGCAATACCGGGGTGTGATGAGGTGAAGCATATTGAAAATCTAGGGACCACTTCCAATCGGACGTTGACTGTGTCTTGCCAATGTTCGGCCGTAACGGAGCTTGAAAGGCAGCTTTGCCGCAATACTGGGGTGTGATAAGGTGAAGCATATTGAAAATCTAGGGACTACTTCCAATTGGACGTTGACTGTCTCTTGGCAAAATTTGACCGTAACGGAGCTTGAAAGGCAGCTTTGCCGCAATACGAGTGTAATGAGATGAAGCATATTGAAAATCTGAAGGGGTCATTTCAATCGGACGTTAACTGTATATGTTTTTGGGAAGTTCGAATAGGTCGAATAGTAAAATTCTAGTGCGAATCAAATCGAATAGCAAACACTATTCGAAAAATATTCGAAATTTCGAATATTCGTACACCCCTAGGTACTTTTCACTAGGTTTTAAAATTTTAATTTTGTCCCACTGAACCAAATGCATGAGGTTTTGTTTCCAGACACTGGTAGCCATGTTCCAATAAAGGTTGAGTAAAGGAATGACCGCGCAATTAAATTACAATGAAGCACCAAGGGGTGAAAATTATCCTGGTGTCCTCCACTTTTTTCGTACTCCTTGTGTTTGTTTGGCATGTTGACTCCTATGAATGAAATGAAACTGTTTTTAAACAGTAGAGTCAAAGTGAATGGAAAGGAACCGCAGAAGCATGCTCTAGAGGATGTTTCTCAAAAGAAGGGCAGCTTAAAATATATTCTCACACCTGTTTTCTGTCCAGAAAGGCATCTTCCATAAACTCTGATGGAGACTAGTAGTCCCTGCACAAGTATGCCCTATTCAACTGCCGATTGAAGAGATTAGAGCCCTGTTTTTTATTAATACGTCATTGGCATTAAGTTGGAAGGGAAACCGGCAAAGCCTAGTCCATCAAACGGTCCCCGCATCACTGGACATACCTGATAGGTTAACCTGATAGGACTACCTGATAGGTTAACTTATTTTTTGCTCAACACATCTAACAGTGTAAAAGCAGTGTATGACAGACAATGCTGCACCTCTTTTTCAGCGAACGGATCACCTATTAATCAGAACATATTTCCCTGTCCTTGATGTCCTGTTTAACGAGATTCTATGGTAGAAAATATACCAGGTGACAGTGAAAGCTTTGTTACTAACACAGCGGATTCCAGAAAAATGCTTAGCAGCCCTAGATTCAGTGATGTGGTAATAAACATAAGAATTTGTACAAAAACTGCAAGGGACCGGTAATTGGTTTTTGCTGATCAGCTTCATAAGAATGATCATTTGCTCACTTTGTGCCAAAGATCAGTTTTAGAAGTAGACTAAAGATGTGTTGTTTTCTCTTTTGAAGTGTTATTTAAAATAAAAAAAAAGCCAGTGCAATGAAAGTATATACTGTCTACAACTATTTGGACCAATTGCCATTAAAATCTGCAAGAGTCCAGCCATGCTTGTGTAGCAAAGCCAATGAACCTCTCATATCTTCAACTGACATGATGCTTAAAAAAAAAATTATGGATTAAATGAATCTTCACTCTCTTCAGGCCCTAGAAATAATACAGCCAGACATCGAGCGCCCAAAATAATTTACTGCAATACTTGTTACTGTTGACAAGTTGCTGAGCTGCAAACATGCTACGATCCGACCTCATTATAACAAAGTACCTCCGACATGAATATAGCTTCGTTATATCCGAAATTCATTATAAACGTATATTTGTAGCACCGTTTTCATGGCAAGACTATTCATTTACTTCATTATAACCGATAATTGCCTGGCAAGCTTATGTAGGCCTTTAAATCTCCACTGGGCCAGTGCGGTGCATTAGCCCAATTACAAATACTACTGAAGTAAGACGAAAAGGTGGGCTATTGTTCACTTTTAAATCTAAGAAATAACTACTACTACATTTTTTACCATTTACTGGGACAAAGAATGGTGGCAATACGCAGTCGGCATTGACCAGGTCGAATGCGGAAGTGTAGAAAAGTTAGTGCATTGTGACAGCCCTGCCCATTTTGTCAGTAGTTGGTGCAACTGGTGCAGTTAGTATTCTTCCACTCCTTCAACTGACTCTAGTCAACTTTGTGCTTTTTCAAAGGAAGTGTGTTATGAGTTACAGGTTTCAGCGGTGACATCGTACGCGAAAAACACTGAGAGTGTATGGAAATACTGCCCTCTAAGGTGTGTTCGTCACATGCGTATTTGTATGCGTAGTCTTTCAATAACTGATGCTCTCTAGATCGTGGGCTAGTTGGCGATTAGCTGTTTCCGATATGGCAATCGGATCTTTTATAGATTTCACTTCTCATTTCACATGCCCAGATTTCATTGTTGCCTGGATATCAACGCACGACCGTCGTTATTGCCTGTAGCAACAGAAGCATTGCGTTACTAAGCATGTGGATGAAGGTCAGATTCCCGGCATGGAGGAAGGAAGCAGTTAGGAGGGAGCATTACACAATGCAATAGAAAGAAAGAAAAGTATTAGGTCATCTCCATCATTGTAAAGTTCCATAACATTTTATAAAACCACTCAATTCATGGCCAATCCCCCACAGTGGGTGAGCCACAGTTAGAGGTAGCGGAAGGGCTCCTGAATTTTTTATGACATTGGTACATCACTTACTCTCTGCAAGGCATCATTTATTATAAGAGCAATAAAATCAAATTTAACATCATAGACACAAACTTCACTGCATTTTCACTTCAATCGTTTCATGTGGAACATGCCAACAAAAGTTTTTTTAAGAAGCTGTGCTATCCTTTAAATTATTCGCACATAATTACAGCATCAACCACCCATTTCTGAAGTCCACAACAATGTGTGGAGCTTGTATGCAATTGCAACACAGCACGGTCGCTGTCTTATGGTGTGACCTATTTGTGCTCCTAGAAGCGCAAAATTTCAAAGGACGTTTCTCATTTTGTGCTGGCAGCCAACGCATGCACGTGAATCATTGTGAATCTGCCAAGTTGGCAGGTTAAAGTAAGAATAACAAAGTGCTCTAAGTCGCGGCCAACGTTACTGGATGGGGACAGTTGGAAAACTCGCGCGAGGAGGCGGCCGCAGATCGTTGCTCATTCCAGGTGTCGCTGGCATCGCTTTGCGACCACGTCACGTGACCCTCTCCGCGGCGCAGCCGGCGTCGCGCGGAGCAGACGAACATGGAGGAATCCATGCAGCGAGGCGAAACACGTCACGTGAACAGGGCGCAAAACGCTCGCAGCGCCCCCACTTTTTGGGAGACAGCGAGCGGCCAAGCCGCTTCCATGGCGATCCTGTGCAGTTTTCCAACTGCCTCCATCTAGTAATGTTGGTCGCAGCACATGGAGAAGCTTACACAGGGCAGGCACACACAGACAACTTGCAATGCAAGGCACAGTGGCATATATTGTAGAATTTTCGTGTACAGCTATTTTGCTTTGCCAGCCTTGCGTACACAAGGTAGCATTACTATCACACAGGAGATAGAGATCGTAATGGCAGTGGTGTAGATGGACGCTAAAACGGCATAATGCGAGCCACCAAACAATATGGTAGCCATACTGTTGTGGTGTAACAGACACCGATTTTGAATCGCAATTTTTCTCCCCTTAACAGAGTGCCATTAGACTCTTGAGATAACAGACACTATGCACAACTGGCACAAGTCCTCATGAAAGTTCACGAGCAGTCTGTCGCATCATCAAGGTCACAGAGTCACTGAGCTTGAGTCACTGTTCACCAGTAGAGTGACTTGGTGATGAACGTGGCGGCCGATCCAAGCCAGCTGGTTGCAGAAGAGCTCTTCGACTTCTTTTGCCGCACAACAGCATCTGCTCGGATCGGGCTGTCCACCTCGGGAAGGTAGGCTGGCAGGTTTTCTCTATCGTCCTTTTTCTCGTCTTCCGTTTCCCGAGTAACCTCATCACCGACATCGAGTCTAGTGTCTTTGGCTGAAGGCTGTGTAGGCTGAAAAGTGCAGGCATGAGGCTATTGGTTTTATCGTCATCACCACATTTAAATAAAACAGTACCAGAAAAAATGCATCTGGAAACAGCGGAGCAGGGTAAGATGTCCATTTGGTGCTATCCTAAGCAGCCATTGTACAGAACTATAAATGTTGTGCAACTCTTTGAAGAAGAAAATATAAGAACATTCCTTTGTGATCAAACTGTGTAAATGTCACTGCAATGACAGTTTTGCATACTTTTAAACACTATTTAGTAACGGTTCACCAGCAAGTCTACTATGCCTACGTCATTGGGTATTCTACCATTAGTCTGCACCAGCGTCCGAAACAAAAGTATGTTTGTTACATTTCACATTTATAATAGTATATTCATCAGGTACTGGTTCTGATGACGAACATTTCTTAGATTTTTTATTGCACCGATGTTCAACTGACGAAGAAAGAACGAACCTTTGTTTTGTTACTGGTCGGTGTTTTTGGAATAGCGCTGTTGGCCACCTGCATCGCCGACATTGTTCCTGTAGACTTGATAGCTTGTATCAATATCTGGAAAATATGCAACAGGATTGCACTCACTTCAGTACTTCTAAGCTTCAAGAGAACGTAACATTTGGACACGGAGGGCACATATATTAACAGCAGCGTATGCTCAAACTCAACTCGCACTTGCATCATGCAATGGTGACGGAACCAAACATTGCCTTCGTGCTCACCCGTGGCGACAGATCCGACCTGACCCGAACGACGCACCGCCGCCTCTCGATGTCGAACGTGAAGCTGATGACACCTTGCACGGCGAGCAACTTCTCCTTGCACAGTTCTCTGTCGCTCTGTTAAGAAACATCAACAAAAAAACATCTTCCTGTCCATATATTCCAAAAGCACATGTAACGACTATTGCTGCTGTCAGATCTAACGAAACCAGATTTGAAGTACTTGCAAAATATTGTGTTCATACTAGGCTTGTGCGAATATTCTAGCAGTTCGAATATTCGAACGAATAATACAGTATTCGAATTCGCTTCAATTCGAATTTAAATTATTGAAAATTTCGAAGTATTCGAAACGAACGAATAGGTGTATATTAGTCCGCTTATAACCCCCCTGTAGAGGTGGTTTCACTGCGGTGGAGGGGTGCTGTACCGTGAATACACCTTTCCAGGGTAAATCCGCACTTCCGCTTGTAACCACCTGCAAAAGTGGTTTTGCTGCAGTGGAGGGGTGCTCTACAGTGAATACACCCTTCCAGGGAAAATCCGCATTGCCGCGAAGCCCCACTTCAAGGTTAAATGAACATATTACCGCCACATCGATTCATCATTTTTCAAGTTTAAAAACTTGTTATACCGGCTTACATGCTCCAAGTATAGTAAATTTTAAAACGTAACATATTTTACAGGTTATCATTTGCATTCTACCGAAAGCCAAATCCTGCTACTATTCAAAGTTGCTTCCACTTCCTTAGAACCAAGAAGAATGACATTTGAACATGCCTTGTTACAATTAAAAAAAAAAAAAAACGTTTTGCAGGTTGGTTGGGTCATGACAAATATGCTCATTTTTTTTTTTATAATATGTGATATATACTATTCGAATTCGATTCGAAATTATTCGACCAAAATCACTATTCGCTTCGAACCTAAAATTTACTATTCGCACAAGCCTAGTTCATAAGAATACGATGTGCAC